>NC_044274.1:5546142-5659390 GCF_003957555.1 Calypte anna
GCTGCAGAAGCCATCTACACTTTGTGATATGATAGAGATTTTTAAGGCATATGGGATGAATTTATTTTTATGAAAACTCACTGTATCAGAAGCCCTGATAAATATGGCACAGCGAGAGCAGGACTGCAAATTCCTAGCAAATGCCTGAGTGTTTTGTTTTATTGAACTTGCAGGATGAAAAGATCATCTGTGCCTGGGAAGTTGTGTGGGTGGCAGTTGAGAACCAGATGTTTGCCAAACCCTCACTGATGTTCTTCCTCTCTACTTTTATTAAAATGGGAGCCGAAACAGCCCACAGCCTGAAAGTTAGGATGTGTGGGATATGTGTGGGATACCTTTTGGATATGTTAAGCAAAGCTTGTCTGGCATGTTATATTGTAAAACTATGGAAAGCTTTAATTAATTAGAGCCAATGGATTCACTCAGGATCTCAGATGCTTTAGAAGTAAACAACTTGATAGCACTCTTGGAACTCACTATTCCCTTATCGTGTAAACATTACTACCAGAGATGAAATATACAATAATAAATTGAAATTAATTTTTTACATGTGGGGATTTATTTCTTCTCTGTCTTTCAAAGACACTTATTCAGTTTGCTTTGTCTCCTAAACCTCATTGGCCATGATTGCTCTGAAAGGATTATTCTATATTCCAATGAGTTCCATTCATGCATAGAAGTGTATACAATGTTGGCAGTATATCTTCATCTTGCTTTTTGGCTGTTAACATCTTTGAGGTTTTTCATTTTAGTGTATGCCTTGGTTAAATGAAAGACCTATCTGCCACCACTAGAATCAAACTCTTTTCTCAAGCATTAAATGGTTCAAAGCCTTTAGCTTGTATTTTTGGAGCATGTGTTAGCAGAGGTTTATAGTTTCTTTCTCACAGTACTCAACACACCATCTTAATCTGCTCTAAGCATAGGTTTAATGTTATCTAGAGGCTAACAGGCTCCACTACTATATGAATAAGGAGTTGAGGGTGTCTCTGCTTACTGCAGGGATGTTGGACTAGATGACCTTTATAGATCCCTTCCAACCCATATTATTCTATGGTTCTATGATTCTATGTTCCATGAACTATAATGGTAATGAGCAGAGTGGAACATATCCATGTGTAGGAAAATTATTATTTTTCTTGTAGGAACCACTAGGAGAAATTGTATGGCTTGAATTATATGAGTAGTCATCATGTCAAAGCACAATTAGGGTGTGTTTTTTTTAATTACTTGAACATGTTAAACAGGAAAGATATTTATTTATTTTCTAAATTTTTTTATCAGCTAACAGATGCATTTCTATATTTTTACTATTTAGGAGAAAATTTTTGGAAAAAAACCAAAAATTGTCTGCTTTCAGGAATATATTCTTTTGTCTTTTTGTGGATAGATGGTGGATTCCATGTGTGCCCTATTCTATACCTCTCTTTTAAAGGAACTGGCTTTCATTTGCTTCCCTTTCAGCATTCAATAAGCAGAGATATTCAACTTAGATTTTTTTCCTCCTGCTCTGATTAAGGCAGAGGCCTCGAGGAAAGACTGTGGGTGTCAGAGTTCTGAGGGAAACACCTGCAGACTGGGATGAGACAGACAGTCACCTGCAGACAGACCTGACACATGCACCGAAGGATTTTTCTGTCCTTTTTTTAATCACAGCATCTTTTGCAGTGTCTTTTGCCACGTTGGCTGTCCTTGTCTTTCATGTGCACCTTCTTTAATTTATAAGTTCAGAGATGAAAGTGCCTGGCTTAGCTGTAGTCCTTGCCATTGCTTTCCATGTGAACAGGAGTTAGTATTTCCCTTTGCACTTCAATTCATGGCATAAGAGTAGTTAGATGTTCCACCCTGAATACATTATTAGGATCTTAGATAGCTACAGATTTGTGAAGAGGACACAATAATGTTTAACTGGAAAGTATCCAAGACCATCATGTATATCTATAATTCCCCCACACTGCATTATTCCACTGAACACTGTGCAACCAGCTCACACCAGGCATTCATTGGCGTCCCTCCAATTGAAACAGGACTTCAAAGGATGCAGCAGGTACACTGGAATTTATCCTGATGACTGTGGAGCAGTGGTCAGGAATACTCAGCATCCAAACTGCAAAAAACTATTTTAAAAATCAGACAAAATATCTGCTGAAAAACAAGGCTCAGTAGTGATTCTGAATTTTGTAGAATTTAGAATAACATCTTTTAAAAATGTGCATAGTTCAAATAACTTTCTGAAAGTCTCTAAGGTCTACCTGGAGCACAAACCACCAAAAATCTTCCAAAAAGCCTCTCTGTACTAAAAAAATTATTTACTTATACTGTGGCTCTGTAATATCTGTAAAAAAATGGAAAAAATGTACAAAGATCATCATGTGCCATGTCTATAACCATTGTTAGCATATGTGTAACATAGAGTGGGAGGGCAGTACAACTAAAAGCAGATGTTTCATTGTAGCTCTTAAGTGAATTTGTTTGGAATAAAACAGTACAGATTGCAATCTGTACTCAGATGAAGAAGATGTCACTTGCTAAAATAATGTTTTACCTATTTAGATACAGGTTGGTGAATATCTCCAACATAGTCTGTTCAAGGGGAACAAATACCTGATAGTTGGAGAGTGATCAGGAGGAATACTGAATTTCAGCAGCTTTGCAACAAAAGCAGTCTCTGAGTGATGCATTCCCTAAATCATCAAACTGTCCTCAAAGAAAACACATAAAGATGACAGGCAGAAAAACTGGAACCTAGATCTCTCCCTTTTTCCTACCCTCAGGCTCCCACTGTTATTCAGGAGAAGATTCATGAGCTCCCTCCTCATCCCTCTTGCTAAGATCAGACAAACAAGACACCTCAATTAAATCCCTGAACACAAAGGTGAGATGCACTGCAACAACATTCCCAGCCCAGAGGCTGCTGAACAAGAAAAGGTTTATGTCAGTGAGTAGGAACTGTCAGATATAGACCCGCAGCTAGCTCAGGAGTTGGTACCTCAGTCAGGCTGGGTCACAGCTTGAGAAACAAGACCCATATTTGGCCATTTGAGCTGTCTGAAAACAGACAACAGGAATATTTTTAGTAGGAAAAACTACTGTCTTCAATACCTTGCTGGACTCTGCTGGACTCTGCTGGACTCAGCATAGCTTCATTTCCTTTGGCAGCTGACTATATTTTTTAATTGCCTTTGGCTAACTTCTGCTTGCTTGTCCTAAATGTGGGTCTTTTTTATTGAGAGCAATCCCTTCTGAGGAACAAGCAAAACCTTTACATTTCTACAGTACAGAAAATACACCCTATAGATTACTTACAGAAGGTCAGCAAGTGCTAGAAATTCTACACCAAGACTGTTAAGGTTGTTCACCTTTTTGGAAATGCTAGTGGGGAAAACAAACAAACAAACAAAAAACCACAACAACAAACAAATCATCAAACATTTTTATGTGGCTTTTTAAGTTTCTTGGTCAAACTCACAGGTTCCCCCTAATTAATAGTCTAGCTGGTGATTTTTGCTGAAATAGTTTTCTGCTAAACTGAGCTGAATTGTCTCTGAAGCTGGGTCCCAGCAGAGGCAGGCAGGCAGGGGATAAGTGGGGTTTGATGGCAGGAAGCATGACTATTATTTGTTTTTATAAATGTAGATAACGTTTCTTAATGTAAAATTTATAGTAACCTTATTATTTGTTTAAGAAGGAATATTACATAAAATGCTATAATTTTAGCTTGTTCTAGAGTTGGTTTTAGATCTTAGGGTTATGCAAAGTGCGTTGTAATCCTATATAATCATGGCTGATGTAAGTTCGGCAAAAATAAATCCCTGAACACGTATTGACCAATATTTTGTGAGACACCTGGAAACAATATAAAATATGACAATTTTTTTTTCTCTCAGCTGACATTTCTGGAGATGACACTATTTCTCTTTCTTCCAGGCAAAATTAAGATTAGAGATGGTTAAAAAAAAAAAAAATCACTTTAGTTTTAGAAAAAAGGTGTGTTAACCCTGACCTCTGCACTTCTGCTTAAGTAAATCACTTTTGATAGTATTTCCATAACTAACCAGAAAGGGCCATAACTAACTGCAGTGTGATGTGATGACCTGCCAGATCAGCAGTAGATGTGTTGAGGCTTCTACAGATCTTTCACATCTAGTGCTCCCTGTTTCTTCCAGCTATGAGCTCTTGCCATTTAACATTGTATAAAGTTTATACACGAGTCAACTGCAGTGTTTGGGCTCATTAGAAAGATACTTAAGGCAAGAGAAGGCCTTGTTTTGTTAATTATTATTCAGACACCAGGTAGTATTATTGTCTTTCTGAAATTTCAGGCTATGGATGCCATTGCAAATACTTCTAGCCACAAGAAAATGTTTATTCTTTTATTCTTCATTTTTCTAACATTAGTTCCCAGAAAGAGGGAAAGGCATGACAGGTAGAAATCCTTGCTGCTTGCCAGTAGCAACTGATGCATATACATTAGAGCTGGAGCTGAAAGATAAGAGTCAGAGAACACTCTCCATGAGAAAAAGAGCTCTACCACAGCACTGAACTTTCCCGAGCTCATGAGCGTGTTATGAGTACGTATTTATGCACCCGGGAGCATGCTTCCCTGCAGAAGAATATAAATTGTCGGGTGCAAAAGTCCATGAAATAACCTAGAAGATTAGGCACTTCTTATGTAAAGTATCCCTCGTTTCCCTCCTGCTCACAATGCTTCTTCCCACTAGATGGCACCGAGCACCTGCTGCATCTGTCTGCAAGGTCTGGCTCACACTCCCTCACTCCGGGAGCTGGGTACCGAAAGAGCTCCATTTTCACACCTATGAATGAAACCCACAAATTCACCGATCCTGCATGAGTGCCAAACCAATTCACTTCGTTTCCCCTCCTGTGCCCTGGCTCGCAGCTAAAAGTCATGGCCACAAGCAGCAGTGGGTATGGTAACAAGAAGACCCTCACCTCTGGTCTTCTTGTCCCTGGAGCTGAGCTGATTTGTAGAATTCAGTTCAGCTGAGCAGGCCCACAGGGAAGAAAGAAAAAAAAAAAAAAAAAAAAAAAAGCAGTTATGTTTCATTTCCCTCACCTGCAAAAGAAATCCCTACAGCCTAAGCAGAGATGTGGAAGAGTGGAAGTGGCACAACTATGAAGTAATTGCCCTATAGTTAGGGAGTACCTGCTTTGCAGAAACTTTGTAAGACTGACATTGGTCCAGTATGATTTTTCCCTTGCATGTCCCCTAAAGGAGTGGTACTGCTCCTGATCAAATGAAGGGGATGGGAGTTTTGCCGCTGAATGTGGACAGATGTAGGAATTGCTGAGATGGTGAAAAAGGCAAAGAGGGTACAGCAAGGAAGAACTGTGCAGATTTTTTACCTCCACACTTTCAAATCCCTGTATTTCACAAAAAAACCAAAAACACCTGCTCGTTACATTTCTTGTTCATGTGAATCAGTATTTAGGTATTTCCTTCATGCAAAGTGTTTAATGAAACTATTTTAATTTCATTAAAAAAAACAAACAAAAAAAAACCCCATCCAAAAAAAAACCAACCACAGCAAAACACCAAGAAAAAAATCCCAAGCTCAAAGTGTGATTTCACACATCCTTTTCTCTCATTTTTTTAGAGTGAAACATCCTATCCTATTCCTCTGAGGCTTGAGACTTGTCTGCTCACAACAATAGCTGGGTTCCTTCCAGTTATCCATTAAGCAACATGACTGTACTGTCACACACTGTTTCTCTTTCATCCTCTTCCCTGAGGGGAAAGTAGCATATGCAATGGAGAGACTAATTTTGCTCCAGCATTCTCTGCTAATTGGCTTTTCTTAAAGAGTGAAGGCATCATGCCCAGGAATATCACATTGCTGTAGATCAGCTGAGAAGGGACATGAACTACCTGAAGCCAGATCATTGTTCTTCAGGAGGGGGCAAGGTCTCCAGGCATTTTCAGTTTTTTATCTTGGTCTCAAGATAGAACTTAACATTAAACATTAACATTAGTCAAAAGCAAACACAATTTCTCTATTACCTTTAAATTGTTCTTTTTCATTTATGGATCTCTTTCTTAATATACAAAGTCAGATCTGAATTCCTTTCTGAAATCCAATTTCTATTTTACTGGTTTTGTTACACACAACTTCAGTTCTCTGAAGAAGACAGGTGAAATTTTTCTCACTTTTATCCATAAACTTCATGGGAGTTTTATTTACAGTTTTTGAAGTGGTAATTCAGACACTGAAATCAAGCTGGTAGGCAACTATAAAGAGCAGGAATGTTGTGTCATTATGTACAGACTGTTTCAATAACGATTGGTGAGAATAAAAGCACAAAACTGAGCTGTCAAGTAATTGCTTTTTGAAATACAGTGTCTGCCAGACAAACACAATGATTCTGACCCAGTAATACACTGCATTGTATTTTCTGTATATTTAAAAAAGATATTTTTTAAATATTTTTGTGTTGGTTCCAGGGAATTATACCCTGATCTATTACATAGATTTTACCCACTAAGTGGGGAAATACAATTAACTTTTTTTCTTTCTCCCATCTCTTTGACATTTCTATCATTACATGATGAAGTGTCTGGATTGTCTGACTCAAACCTTGCTTTCAAAAGCAAGGCTGCCTATTCTCTCTTTCCTCCTATTCAGACCAAAAAAATGAAACCTGCTTATCAATCTGCTCTCTCTATCAAGGAGTGGACCTTTCACCCATAACAGTTTGAGATGTCAGTATAATTTAAGTTTCTAATGCCAACAGAGTGGCTCAAGGATTCTTAGAAACATAAGCAATTTGAATGTTGTTTTCCTAGCTCAAGGGTCTGGACAGAACTCTTCCAGATGAATGAAATGAGGTAAAAAATGAAGATGAGTAGGGATATGAAGTCCAATGGAATCTTGGAGTAACTTCAGCAGCACATCTGATTTCCCACAGCTCCTTTATATAGCACAGAAGTTGCTCAGTTGTAAACCTGCTGTGCTGTGATCCATTGTCTTGATCCTTATGCCTGTGACTCCCAATTGGAACTAGACCAGATGTCCCAGAAGTACTGAAGGGCCAGTTAGCATGGCAAGAATGATGTGTATCAGCAGTTATAAGGATCACTGCAGACATCCCTACAGCTGTGTGACAACAGAAGTTTTACTGCCAGGTTGGTAGGAGAAAGACCAATATTTATTTCCAGATTAAAAAATAAAAAATAGCTGTTCTTCCTTCATGTTTAGTGTGGACTTCCAACCCTATAAAATTTCCATTATGTTAATTTTCCTTTTCCATGGGCAAAAAATAATAATAAAAAGACAATAAAGCCTTTCATTATATAAAATATTTTTAAATGTTGAAAGAAAAATGTAGAATTTATAATATAGAAAGTCTGTCAGTTCATACCCCTAAATTTTACCACTTAAAAAAACCTTGAGCATATATTAATTGCTACAGATTAACCAAAATAGGTGGTCAAAGGTGCTGGACATTATATAAGTGGCAGGAATGGCCTTTTCATTTTTACAGGCTCCTTAAATCCTTTCTTCTCCCACACAGCATGGGAACATCATGGGCACAAGGGAGTCCTGGAAAGTGTGCCCAAAAGCAAACTGGCTGTTGGCTTTGTCAGTAACTCATCTGGAAGAGGAACTGAGGACTGATTGGATGTTTCTCTCTTTGTAGATGCTTACATTTCACATACCTTGGGTGTGTTCAATTTTCCTGCTAAGGCATAGATCTTGCTCTTTAAAAACAGGGCTGAGGGTCACCAGCCTAAACAAGGACACCTGCATCTGACTTTGTCACTGTAGACTCCCATCTTTAGTAAATAGAGACCTGCCCAACATAGTCAACAGAGAGTAGATTCATTACACTGCAAAGTAAAAGACAGAAATGATCAAACGAGTCACTCCCAGCAGCTTCTTTTCTCCACAGAGACCAGAAAAAAAATCTTGGGAAGCTAACTCAGACTGAGTCGTCAGATTTGCAGCTGTTTAATATTGGATGAGATTGTTCTTGCCCTAAATAGATGTTATCACCCTCAAGGTCAGTAACCATACATGCTTAACCATCATTTTGCATACAGCCTTCCACAGTGAGCTTCACTCACTTTCATCCCTGCAGTCTGCACACAAGCCAACCTGAAGTGTTGGTTCCAGGAAAGAAGGAAACACATGGGGGATTTCTGTCCCCAGAAAGTTTTTTATCCTGAGTTTTGTGTAGGCTTATGGCAACAGCAACAAACCTAAACATGGCCAAGGTATCTATCACACTGCATTGGACACAGAGAACCTAAAGATCAGCTCTCCAAATGACCTATTATGAAATATGAACAGGAAAATGCTATAGGGTCTGTGAGTGGAAAAGCTGCAGGGTAGAAGCTATAGCAGGAATGTTTTTCATTTCCATGCCTAGAGAGGATCATACATCACAATCACATTGGATTTGTTTTGAGGCATATAAATAAAGCTAGACTATAAAATTTATGATATTCTCTTGCCACGCTTTTTTTTTTAATGCTGAGTTATATTAGTGATACGAGAAGATCTTTGCCTTGAAGCAGTGTTCCTCTGTCGCTTCACTCATGTCCCTCAACTGTTATCCCTTCCTCACACAAAAAGACACTTCATTCCTTACAAATATAAATCTAAAAATTTGGGAAAAATTCAAGACCAGACAAAACATAACAGTGGTGAGTTTCTTAGCATCTTTAAATTTTCATTTCTATGCTAATTCTTTTATATTTCTTAATTTTATAAAATTACACTCCTTACATAATGAAATGTTCAATTCACTACTAAAAAAAAAATAATTTCCCTAGGTTACAAGATTTAAAATCTTCTATCTTCTAAATTATCAGTTTATCAAAGCATTTTGTTTCTTCCATAACTGCTTCCCTGAAGCATTTCACTTTTTATTTGTGAATAAACAAGTTGTCTGCATCCCAGACAAATGAAAAAATGATGTTAAAAAAATTTCAGACAAATGTCTAAACAAATAAATAGTTTAAAAAGTGATAAAAGTTTTTTTGTTGTTTTCTTTTTTATGCCTCAGCCTGATTGGTAGTTTTTGCAGAGCTTGAAGCACCACTATAGCTGATGAAAGAAATGATTCAATACCACACAGATAAGGGAGATGCAGTTGGTTGATATAGTCTGGTTGGATTTTAGAAAATGTTTTTGTTAAAGTTCCTCACAATAAAAGAAACCAGGTTACCACAAGGTAATTAGTACAGTCTTCACAGCGGTTAAAATACAGCTGAAATAGAAGTGGAAAGGAGGAGTAAATGATTTTAACATCTGATGAACATCACCATTGGATTTCTGCAGAGATCAGTGCTATCACCCATGTCTCTCACAACGTTTATAAATAACGTAGAAAAGTCAATAAATAATATACTTAACACATTTTGTAGCAGTACTATAATCGTTACATACTATAATCTTCATCTTGTAAGAAAGATGAAGGCTGACTGAAGAATTACAAGATCTTTTGGGAATCAGTGGCATAATAAGGGAAGAAACAGGTTGTTTTTCAAACAGAGGTAAAGGGATGAATGTGGGGAAATTCCTGGCAGTGTGCTCCCTCCCCTGTTCTGCCTAAACAATAACGATCAGGGGTGGTCATGATGACTGCATCTGGCTTAAGTCAAAACCTTGGGAGACAGATAGAATCAGAAGGCCTATAGAATTTATAGATCTATAGATTTATATCTATAGATTTATAGAAGGCCTATAAATCTTGCTTAACAGATGAGGGCTAGTTGTGCATGCACTAACTGAAATATGGTATGCAAATATAATTGCAAGTCAATTATTTTAATAGTGGACAGCCCAGGACCTACTGAGCTCTCCTAAAATGTCTAAGGTTCTCCCTTAGAATAGGAATGCCTCTCAAGGGTAATTCTTGAGGTTGAGAGAATCCTTATCACATCAGATAAGTTAATTGGGAATATGAGCTGGGACTCTGGACTCTTAGCTAAGTGAGATGAAGAGATTGATTGTGCACGTATATAATTCTTTAGACATAAACCATTGACCAATTCTGTGAGAAGAACTGTAGTGAGCCACACCTAGCTTCCTCTCTAAGAAGGAGTTTAGAAAGCAAGGGGGTCCATTCTTCACCTCAAGACTTAATATGAAGGTGTCCCTGGCAGCTTTGTCTGGCCTTGTCCTCTATGCAGTAAATAATGAAGTTCACCTTGCCACCAAATCTCATTAATCCCTGGTCATATTCACTCCCAGACTTTGTTATATCACTGTCTTGTATCAACAAACAGATTGCTACTTCCATCTTGTGTGCTTCTTACCTGGTGCTGTGAATGTTAAAACACTGCCTTGGTTCAAAGGCAGGATGGAGGAGTAGCTCAGTGAGGGCTGCTAATACTCACCTGAATCTCTGGGACCTCCAAGGCCACACATGGAAGACCATTCAGCAAAACTGTTGCTGTATTCTTCTCCTGGGCATGCTTGCTCCCTAACACTCTGCTTTTGGCTGCTTTTAGAAGCATAGGAGGAAACAGAATCCCCGGCCCAACCTGGGCTCAAGCAACCTCTCATGCTCTTTCTGTGAGGCCCCACCATCTGCTCCTGTGCAAGCTCTGTATCTCACAGGCTAAAAAGAGGCAAGAGGGGGTTTCCAGAGAACATTGTGGCAGCCCGGGAGGTAATTACAGAAAAATTTTCTTCAGCAACAAAACCAGATGGCACTGGCACAAGTGAGAGGGCAGCAAACTGAGGCATACGGACTGGAAAGAACAGCTGGGTCAGCAGAAAAAAAATTCTTAAACTGGCTCTGCTGCCAAAAAAAATGTTTGTGCAAGTGGTTTCTTCAATAACACAGCCTCATGTGCTGAGTTAAAATAAAGTCCTTTGCATTTCATTGTCGTGCTAAGAAATCAGAGAATTTCAGAAAAAAAACCAAAAAACAATACCGATTTAGGAAAAAATATGTGAGTTTTGTGGTAATTTCAATTCCTGTTAGCTGTATGTCCTCAGTTTCTCTCTCCTTTCAATTACACAAAAACAAATAAACCGAAAACCAATCCAGATCCCCTTTGGGCTCCTTATGACACCCTATGAGATGAAATCTAAACAAGGATTGAAGTTTCAGTTTCCAGTGTGCACTGAGTTGCACAAGCATCAGGGTAAGACTTTTGACTCCCATTATCTCCTTCATGTGAAACAGCAGTGCTTCACAGGATAGTCCACAAATGCCACAAAAGATTGTCAGCTATCAAGGAACAATATTGCCCTTTCTATGAATGTTATAGATGTCTAAATGAAAGCCTGGCGGATCACATCAAGCCCTCAGCCAACAACTGAACCATGATGGTTTAGCACATCTATAAAAGTAAAAGTTTTGTATGGTGTGTTTGATTTGGTTTTAGTTTGGGTTTGGGTTTTTTTTCTTTTTGTTTTTTTTTTTGTAACTAGAGAAACTTTGCTATAATTAGTTGTATAATCAGTATTAAAGGTCTCAAATTCCAATTATTTCCTAGGCACAAAAAATGTCTTCACATTGCAAATGATTCCTCATATAAAACCAGCAAGAAAATAGGTAAAGCCCTTCAAACAATGATACGCAAGTAAGTGGCAATTAATATTAAGTAATCTCCTGTGAGAACATTCCATCAAGCTAATTTTTTTCCCCATCCTAAATTTGGCTAAAAGTTAATAAGAATTAATTCCAGAGCATTTAAGAAGGATTTACATTTAGAGCTAACAATGTGCAAAAGGCTTTAGAGAAGATCTGCAGCTAATAGAAAGCTGCAGATACATAATGAAAAAGATAAGCAAACAAGCACCTAGATGTTCCTCAGCCCTTCAAAGTCACCTCTCCAGAATAAAGAAAATTTCACCATGAAATAGAACAGCCAATGTTAACGTACCCAAGAAAAAGGTAGAAAATAAGTTTAGCTTTCTAAGTGGATGAGAAATTAAAATATAATCTAGAGGCTAAACTACTGAGGCCCAGGCTGTAAAACCTCATTCAGGTCCAAACATTTTAATAAGTGTGGTACTTAACCTGAGAATAGGATCAAAAAATGAGCAAGTATGGATAATTTCTGAGAGCTGGAGTTCCAGAGTGTTGCAGAATAAGGACAGATATCCCCAAGGCAACATTTCAGTACCATCTGCAGGTAAAGTTTTCTCTGGGAGACATTTGCTTCTCCACTAGTACAGCGAGAAGCACAAAGGTAGGGTGAACTTTAAGTACCATTTACTACCATTTACTAGTTTTCAGTGCTGTAAAGATGTTGCCTGAGGGAAAGCTTATGTTCAGTGACAGATGGAGTCCAACAAGCAGAATTAGCAAGGCAAGAGAGTCTCATAGAATAAAAATACAGAGTTCAGGTAACTGGAAGAGTTAAAGGCAATATTGCAAAAGTTTTGTCTCTGAATGCAGAGCGTTTATCATAGGTTTTCAGTGCTGATTTTAAATCAAATACAGAAACCGTTGTCTGATGTTGTTTTAAATTGTTTTGAATAGTAAAGTACCTTGGGACCTTTGCTGCATGAAAGATAGTACCTCAAAGTGCTTTATTGTTGTAATTTCCATGGAAATTAACATTTACTTTCATGGTTATCACAGTTTCCTTGTAATGTAAAGTATAACCATCTAAATCCCTTTGAAATAGAGCCACAGAGGTATCATCAATCTGACTCCGGATTTGATCTATATTTCTGCTTAAGTTTGCAGAATAGTTTTGGTTTTCCTCCTGGTATTAAGCCAGACAAGTTAATATTGAACTGAACTTTAAAATTCAGCAGCCATTTCCTTCTGTTTGAGTTTTTTTATTTTCCCCATCTCTTCTCTCCAGGCTCTTGTCTCTACCTCCTGCTGTGTGTGCTGCAGGCCCTTAATATTTGTATGCTGTTTACAGCACCAGGAGAAACCTGCAGAATGCAAACCCATAAGTAATCTCAACCATGCTCCACATCCAGACAAACCCCAGGACAGTGGCACATCTCCATTAAAATTTTCACAGCATTTAAGCAGTTTTCTCACAGTCTGCTCAAATCAGGGATTCTCAGGAGCCAGATCTCAGCAGTCACCTTCCTCATTGGTACAGGTTCTCAGAGATTTGTTCTCTGAGACACCCATCACTGCACAGTTGACATCACAGTATCTTCATTTTGCTATTCATCAAACCCTGACAGTCTTCTGCTTTTCCAACCTACTCATCACTAAGAACATCCTTCCAGCTTCTAACCATGACAGGTGCTCCAACACGATGCCTGCAGACATTATGCCTTTTTGCTCTTGTTGCCTTCAGTTTTTAGAAGTTTCTTGATACCTCTTATCAAAACACATCCACGCAGCCTAACCACAGGCTTCTGTATGCTTGTTGCTACAGGAAAGCCCTCAATATCCCCAATCATCGGAGGCCATGACTGTGATGCTTAACTTTGATCTTACTAGCAAAAAGTAAGAAATCTGACTTGTGGGGCAGTGCCAGACTCCTGGAAGGCTTCTCTACAGCACATTTTTTTCCTAATGACAAGTAAGAAAGGGATTAGACATTTTGAAAAAAAAAACAAAAACTGCCAAGTAAACTGCCTCCAGAGAGACCAGCTTCAACTAGGTTAGTGCTGGTGTTCATTTCATGTTGTGCCAGGTCAAGTTTATATTAGGAAAAAATTCTTCCCCAGAAGATTTGTCAGGCATTGGCCCAGGCCGTCCAGGGATGTGGTGGAGTCCCCATCCCTGGAGGGATTTAAAAGCCTTGAATATGTGGTGCTGAGGGACATAGTTTAGTGGTGGACTTGGCAGTGCTGGGTTTTGTGTTGGGCAGTGGCAATGTTGGGCTTAGAATCATAGGTTCATAGAATTTTCAGGGTTGGAAGTGACCTTTAAGATCATCTAGTTCTAAGCCCCCTGTCATGGGCACAGACACCTCCCACTAGACCAGGTTGCTCAGAGCCCTGTCCAGCCTGACCTTAAAAACTTCCAGGGATGGGGCTTCTACCACCTCCCTGGGCAACCTGGGCCAATGTCTCTAAACCCTCATGGTGAAGAATCTCTTTCTAATATCTAATTAAAATCTTCCCTCCTCTAGTTTGAATCCATTTCCTCATGCCATGTCACTCCCTGACATCCTAAGAAGTCCCTCCCCAGTTTTCTTGTATCCCCCTTCAGATACTGGAAGGCTACAATAAGGTCTCCTCAGAGCCTTCTCCTCTCCAGTCTGAATAACCCCAGCTCTCTCAGTCTGTCTTCACAGGGGAGGGGTGAGGTGCTCATTACAGAGGTGCTCCAGCCCTCTGATCATCGTCAGGACCCTTCTCTGGACACACTCCAGCACATCCATATCCCTCCTGTAGCAGGGGCTCCAGAATTGAACACAATACTTTAGATGGGATCTCACAAGAGCAGAGAAAAGGGGGAGAATCCCCTCCCTCGACCTGCTGGCCACACTTCTCCTGATGCAGCCAAGGATCCAGTTGGCTTTCTGAGCTGTAAGTGTACCCTGATGGCTCATGTTTAGCTTCTCATCCATCAGCAACCCCAAGTCCTTTTCCTCAGGGTTGCTCTCAAGCCAGTCACTGCCCAGATTATATTGGCGCTTGGGATTGCCACGACCCAGATGCAGAACCTTGTACTAGGTCTTGTTGAATTTCATGAGGCTGGCATGGACCCTCCTCTCCAGCCTGTCAAGGTCCCTCTGGATTGCATCCATTCCCTCCAGTGTGCCAGCTGCACCACACAGCTTGGTGTCATCAGTGACCTTGCTGAAGGTGCACTCAGTGTCACCGTCCGTGTCGCTGAGAAAGATGTTAAACAGGATGGGTCCCAGCACTGATTCTTGAGGGACCCCACATGTCACTGACCTCCACTTGGACATGGACCCATTGACAGCCACTCTTTTGGTGTGGCCATCAAGCCAGTTCTTAAAACACCGAGTGGTCCACCTGTCAAACCCATGTTTTACCAGCTTAGAGACCAGGATATCATGTGAGACTGTGTCAAAGGCTTTGCTCAGGTCCAGGTAATTGATGTCGGTTTCTTTATGATCTTAAAGATGATGATCTTAATGATTAGCTTTTCAACCTAAATTATTCTGTGATTCTATGATTTTATTATCTAATTGCAAGAACATGTATATTAAATATGTGGTTATTACACAAAGACTCAACTAAATTGCTTCAGTCCTCCCTTCACTGGGATGCATGGCAGGCATAAGCATGCATGCCCTGTGTGGATGTCTCAGCTGACTGTTTTAATTCTAACAAAATAATTGTTTAGACTTATGCTTTAAGTTAAATGGCTCATCTGTCACATAATACTAGTTAGCAGAGATGCAGGAAATTTGCAAAAGTTGACATTTCTTTGGTATGTGACTCAACAAACATTTTGCAAGGGAAAGGGAGGAACCTCATCTGTCATATTCTGGATGATCTTTCACACCAGTGTCCATTCACTGGGGACAGCAGGAGATACTTCAAGAAGCAAATGTGAAGATAAAAAAAGTATCTGTTAAATATGTTTCTGGAGTTCTCTGGAACACCAGACTACTGGTGAAAAGACCTAACTTACAAGTCAGATGACTGTTCCATATTTAGGGACTAGCTCAGTGATTAGTGCATCTTTAGCAAAAGAGACACTGATGTGGAGTGTAATGGAAATGCTGCATCTCATCGCTGTATCATTCTATAACTGCTTGAACTTTTATAAATTCAAATATTGCAAGATAAGGTGACTTTCTTTCTTTATCTCACCAGTAACAAAACCAACCTCCAGTTCCAATGGGAACTCCTTACTTCATATGTCTAGGATTACTGTCTAAATGATGTAGCTTTTATGAATGCCAAGACATCTCAAGAGCCCAGTGAGACATCAGCAACACAAAATAGAACTGAAAACTTTCAGGAGCTCAAAGAACTGAGTGCCTGGTTATTACCTTCCTTATACTGTACATAATATCTTCATCCAGAGCTCTCCTTTTAAAAATTACCTTTTTAAGGACATCCACATTTTGTCTTCCTATGTTTTCCTCTAAGGAGTAAACAATAAATAGTGATCTTTAAAGAGTGGCATGTTGTTTCCAAGTATTGTTTTAACTTTCTTTTTTTATGCTCAGCAATAATCATCTTCACTGAGGACTAGCATTAATTTTAGAATTCATTTACTTAATTACTTCTTATCTGGCTGTGAAGATGATACACCTGCTTTATGGAGGATGTTATTTGGATGCAGATACTTTGTTACTAAACATAAGTCATGATGAAATAGAATGAGGTGATCCTGTTCTGGCTGGGGTGTTCAACTCAATGATCTTTTGAGGTCCCTTCCAGCCCATAACACTCTGTGATTCTGTGAAGACAGTATTAATGAGCAACTGCAGCAGAAACCTTGTCGAGATATCAGAGAATTAAGCTATGACTTAACAACTCCAAAGTCTTTATCTGGCTAGGCCAATGACATGTGGGTCAAGACACATCACCCCAGTATGGCTCCATTTTCTCACTTGTTCACCGCTGCTAATAATAGAAGACAAAATAGAGAAGGGATACAAAGTGCTAGAGAGGAGATAGATTCCATCACTAGCAACCCAGAAAAATAAATGCAGAAGAATCCTGTGTCTTAATGACTGTTACACTTTATAATGAAACTTAAAATTCTCTGAGAGGAGACATTATAAGCAGTCTTACCTAAAGTCCTTTATCCATCCATTGAAGCACCGAAGAAAACAGATAAAAAGATGCTTTAATTTATGTTTATTTTCACTGGTGTTCTACTTTGAGTTAGTGCTAATGTTAGTTAGATATATTCAGCAGCTTTCACATTTTATTCTTGACAAATTTATGATGGTTTGGTAAAGCAGGACTGTTTTTCTTATCAAGATTTTTAAAAAGACTTTTAATTACTAAACATTCTAGCTAAAATAGGTTTTACTTTTGATTAAAGTAGTCATTGAGATCTTGACAATGCTTGACACACTCCATCTGAATTTAATTAACTTCTTTCCTTTTTTATTAACTGCTGTAAAGCAGAAGAGAATGCGGAAAAAAATTTCCGTTTCATACTTAGTAACAGATGCTTTTGGTACCCGAGCAAAATTCTGCCTTAATTAACTCAATTACAATATTTCAGTTAACCAGCACTTAGTATTGAAATCAAAATAGTTCTTCTGGAGCTGATGGAGTAAGTTCTGAATTGATTCTGGACTTTGTAAAAGTAGAGCCCTAGGAATACACCAAAAAAATTTATTTACACTGAATTTTTATAAAGTATGAACATCATATTCAGCAACACCCCAAAATCTCTGCATCTCAGAAAAGAAAAAAAAAAATCCCTCCATAAAATAAGCAGAGAAATTAAGAATAATGCATAGAGAAAAAACACAGACTTGAAAAAAATCTGCATCACATATGCTTAACTTAAAACTAACAAGATTATGCTAGATCAAATTATGTTATTTAGAGTTGCAAATATTTCAGCAAATGTGATTTTCGTTAATAGGGATTCAGAAAACTGAATTTTAAGAATGACATATGATGAAAATTAGACCAAAATTTTCTATTTCTAGTATTCCATTATTTTCCAGGCCATTTTCAGAGAATAATTCATGTTGAAAGGAACCACAACAAGTTTCTATTGCAACCTTCAGCTCAAGGAACAGTCCCCCTGGATTCAGATCAGGTTCCTGTCTGAACGGTTTCACAGTCTTCCTGGACCACCTGTAATGATGTCTGACTGTCCTCATAGTGGGACATATTTTCTTTTGCATAAACTTGTTACTGCCTTCTTTTTAGTTTATGATGTTTATTTTATATGTTTTGCCCTCCAGCCATGCACTTCATTAAAGAAACTCCACGTGTTCAGTAACCTCCTTGGAGATGTGGGAAGGGTGATGTCAGATCCCCCTAAAGCTGTCTCTGCTTCTGACTGAATAAGCTCAGTTCCCTCATCTCCTCACAAGGCCCATGCTCAAGTCCTGGATATTTTGCTGACATTTGTTGAGCTAACCCAGGAATTATATTTCTCACACTTAAAATCTATACCAAAGCAATGAGATTTTAATTTTTATAGAAAAAGTCCACAAAAGTATCTCTAGATACATTAGCTAACCCTGTAAATATGTTACATGATTGCCTACTGTTTCAAAGCACATGGAAACAATTCTTTTTAAAATCTTCAGTCGCATGAAAGGTGAAACCTTGCTTCCTACCAACATTTCTGGCAGGTTTTCCATCAGCTTCAACAAGGAGTCATAATTCATCCAGACTGTACAAACAGTGCCTCTGTCTTAATATGAATCCAGGCACCGAACTATAAATAATAAATGTAAAATCTGAATTGAAAATCAGGCAAATGTTTTACAAAATGTGATGCCTGCATCAATTCCTAGACACTGTATGAGAAACACAACTCAGGGTGACTTAAACAGCCATGAGTTGCTTCAGGAGCTAGATGCACATAAATCTACCAGACCTGATGGGATTAATTCCAGGGTACAGAAAGAGCTGACTGATGTCATTGTGGGACCTCTCTCCATCTTTTTTCAGTGGTCTGATGAAACTGGAGAGGTCACAGTACACTGGAAGCCGGAAAATATTGTCCCAGTTTTCAAGAAGGGAAATAAGGAAGATGCTGGTAACTACAGGCCTGTCAGTCACTTCAGTATCTGGCAAAATTATGGAGAAAGTAGTTCTGGGAGTTACTGAAATACACTCTAGAGACAATGTAGATCATGGTCATAGCCAGCACAGGTTCATGAGGGAAATATGCCACTTAACCAACTTGATTTCCTTTTAGGACAAGGTAAACCGCAGTAACTGACCAAAAGAAACCAGTAGATGTGGTGGGTTTGGTTTTTAGAAAAGCTTTTGATACTGTCTCTCAAATATTCTTCTGGATAACAAGTCCAGTACACAGCTAGACAAATGCTTAATATTTTAGGTGAAAAACTGACTGATGGGTCAGGGACAGAGTTACAGTTAATGGGATGATAGCCAGTCATCAGTGGGGTTCCACATGTCTCAGTTTTAGGGCCCATTCTCTTCAATGGTTTTGTCTATGATCTGAATGCAGGAATGGAATGTACATTGCACTTGCAGATGAGACTTTACAGGGAGGAGCTGTGGATTTCCTTGAGGGTAGAGAGGCCTTAAAGAGAGGTCTGGATAGACTATAGAGCTGAGCAGTCACTATCTGCATGAAATCAAACAAAAGCAAGTGCTGGATTGTCCACCTGGAATGGGAAAATCCTGCTAATACACACAAATTGGGAGAAGAGAGGCTGGAGACCAAACCCTTGGAAAGAGCTCTGGAGGTTTGGAATGATGGCCCAGAAGAGCCAGTTGTGTCCTGGAGTACATTAAGCATATCATGACTATCTGGTCATGAGAGGTGACACAGCAGTGGCGCAGCACCACCTGGAGTACTCTGTGTCACTTTGGGAGCCTCAATATAAGAAGGGCATCACACTTTTCAAGTTTGTCCAGGGGAGGGCACCAAAGGTCACAAAAAGTTTTGAGAGTAAGATTTATGAGGCTTTGATTCGTTCATTTTGGAGAAGAGAGGGTTAAGGACTTCTTCACAGCTTACAGCTTCCTCAAGGGCAGTGGAGGTGCTGATCTCCTCTCTTTGGTGACCAGTGATAGGACATGAAGAAATAGGATAAAACTGCATTGGAAAAAGTACATACAGATTGCTGTCATGGACCAGTCCTCAGGAGCTGTATTTCTCATTAGCTCTCCAACAGAACTGACATGAAGGGAGTGACACCAGTGTAACCCCCCAGGTCCTCCTCAGCATGCAAAAGAAACTGCTGGAGGGGATGGAGACATCCATAATGGTCTAGGGATAATGATAGAGATAAGAACTGAGGAGCTAAGCAGGTGGAGGTCTGCTCCAGTTGTACAAGCTGGTACATCTCAACCATGCTTGCTCAGTGAAATAGGTCCATAAAATGAGGGGCTGCATTGATGGGCTTGGGGAGTTTCACTGACACCAACCCTCCCCCATTGACTGACCCAACGCTGGATCCAGGACCAGTGATTTTCTGTTATCTGTCTCTCTAAATCTTTATTCTCTGACTCTTGTTTTCCCTTTCTCTGTGCTAAAATCATGAAGCCACCACTTTTTCTCTGGTTACACAGCTTTAGCATCCATATATTGTGGCTTTTGTGATCTAAATAATTGGCCTTTATGATTGCACAGCCTGATCATACATTTAAGCTTTAATTCCTTCCATAATTCTAATTAAATCTTATGTTCAAATACAGATCTTGAGTGTAGGATTTAACCTTAATCTAATCAAGGGGTATCTGATGGTTGACTATTTTAAGTCACTCTCCCAGGGAGGACCAAGTCTGACACTGAGCTTGGATCCAGCCACACCCAGGATCCTCTCAGAGCAGAGTTTGAAAGCAAGGAGGTCCAATCTGTGTCTCCCTGGATGCCCTATCTGGATCATGACAATTGGACATTAGAAAAAGTATTCTTCACTGAGAAGGTAGTCCACCACTGGAACTGGCTGGTCATAATACCCAGCCTGTAAGGATTCAAGAAGCTTCTGGATGATGCTCACAGTCACAAGATTTAGTTGTAGGTAATCCTAAAAGGAGCAGAGAGTTGCACTAGACAATCCTTATGGGTCCCTTCAAACTTAACATATTTTATGAGATTATGATTTTATTTATGTAGGAGATGTGGGTTGTGCCCTGAATTGAGTTATTCTATAAGTATATCTTTCTTTCACCTGTTTTCTAACACCAGTCATAGCACATCTGCAATAAGAAAGCTGGAGGTATATGGTTAACACCTCTGGCAGTTGCTTCTGGTTTACACCATTACTTCTCTTCCTAATTGATGACCCCTATTAAAAGTGCTGAGAGAAAAGGCAGTGGGTTAAACCTCTGAAAGTGACAGCAGAAAATTTTGCAAAACATATTACAGTGAAACAAGGCTGCTAGAACAATGCGTTCATAGAAACAAAAGGTGAAGTTTTATTGAAAGGTGCAGAATCAGCTGTCACTGATCCCAGTTCTCCTGTCCATAACCTCCATCAGTTCATGAAGACTTAGGTACATGTTTTCCTTCAACACTGTCTCATGTGTTGAATTTCCAGCTGTCAAATACCATGATCACACTATTTCAAATACTAGTGCTACTATGATTATTTCAGATTATTGGAAGACAAAGCAGAGAGATTATTTTCCCTGGCTATTAAGTGCTGTTTGGACAAGACTCCCCCAGATTTGGATACCAGGCTGTTACTCCCTCCTCATGTAGCTATGGAGTATATTTGTATGCCCACATCTCAGGTGGGTGCCTATTTGACTTCATGCTCTTCTCCTCTTTCTTGATTTTTCCACTCTAGATTTTTCTTCAAGGCATCGTATCAAAGAGGACAGTTTCTCACCCAGACACTGATCTCTTGTTGGCGCTTGGCCGTCCTTGAAATCAGTGAATCTGAGTGAAAACAAAACATAGTCTGTGCAGTGCTGCAGCAGTGAGCACACTAGTAGTGCTGGAGAGAAAAAAAAAAAACAAGCAAAAAAAACCAACAACAAAACCCAGAAGCAAACAAACAAAAGGACCAAAAAACAAAAAACAAAAAAATAAATTAGTTGTGGGAACTTTTTAAAACCATACAGCAAAAGGGGAGCTCAGTAAAAGCTACAGAGTTGCACAGAATCATCTCTGCCATAGGAGGTGTGACAAAGCATCTGGCTCTGAAGGTGCCCGGTGCTTCAGAAGTCATCCTGCCCTATCAAGGCAGGAGAATTGTTCATCACTGCATGCCACTGCTGGGCTGTAGTTCAAAGGCACAGCTCAGCTCAAACCTACACAAAGCCACTGTCTCATGTGCATCTGCACTTTCCCCTATACGCAGAGAGAGCTGACTCTGGCAGGTCAGACACACTTTTAACAGCAGCTAAACAACAAAAGAAAGAAGCTGGATGTTGCCTGATGATCTACTGCATGCATCTCAGTTGCTGCCAGCTGCCTCCCAGAAGCACCATAAAATGTCTTTCCTGTCTGAGCAAGGTATCTTCTTCCTTTTATAGGCACAGAATGTGAGATGCTGAAACCAGGAAGTGTGATAGCATGATGGATAGACATGAGGATAATGGGTAATAATGAAAAGCAAAATCAACAAGCAAGTCTCTGTAGTCATATAGACCAAACTGACTCTGTGACATTTCAATTTTGAGTGTCATAAACAATAGAAAATACAGGTTTAATGAAAATTACTACATAAAAGCATAAACAAGACAAACTTTCAGTGCGGTGTTTATACTTACAGTATGTAAGTTACAAATTAAATTTGCTCTGGGATGTGCTTCTGACACAACTGGCTTTTCTTTAGAGAAATATTATCCATAATCATCAGATCACTGAGAACAAAAAGGATCCAGCAGTGATGTTGGGGATGATGAACTGAAGTACTGTTCAGTGGGTTTTAATTATACAAAATGATAGAAAAGCTTGAGGAAGGGTGGAAGTTATACCTACAGGAAGGAAAATAAACTGACTTTATTTAAGGAAGTAAACGTGTATTTTAAACAATTTTGATCTGATTGGTTAGTATATTAATGTTTTCAGGGATGATCTATTCCAGTACACTGAAGTTATATTGTTTAATATAACCACTCAAAAAATTGAAAAACTGAGCCTTGGCTATAAAGACTTAATTTTGCATTTTTAAAATATGCACAATATTTTTTGTTTGTACTTTTGCTCTAACTATAAACAAAACACTCTCTGAAATCAGAATATTGCAACTATTGTTATTTAGAAAAGCGGTATTCCTCAGCTGCTCACAAGTTCAGACTTTTAAAAGTGTACTTGGAGTGAAATACTGATTTCACTGAAGTTAACAGGAATTACACAGCTGAT
Organism: Calypte anna; assembly: GCF_003957555.1. Taxonomy (NCBI): domain Eukaryota; kingdom Metazoa; phylum Chordata; class Aves; order Apodiformes; family Trochilidae; genus Calypte; species Calypte anna. The sequence goes on from NC_044274.1 coordinate 5,568,973, forward strand.
TTCAAGAGGACAGGATTTCAATATAGTGGAGTTTGTAACAAAATTGTGACATATGGCACCTCTGCTGCCTGTAAATTAACAACATCTCTCTGGAAATGCATTTTAAACCTGGAGTTTTATTTAAAACTGCTTAAGAGAGAGGGGATTTACAAAGAGCCTGGGCCTTATTTCACCACAGTAATTCTTTTAAAATTTCTTAGCACTTTACCAGTCCCAGGAGAAATGCACTCATTGTTCCTTGTCAGGCTAAAGTGAATATTCCTCCACTGCTCTGACTGAGGTGGTGACAAAACTGCTGTGTATCACAGTGGCAGTAATCTCCCTTCACTGTTCCAGCTGCAGGGCAGCATCTAGTTCTTGTTAGGAGGGAGAAGAGAGGTGTTTCATGCTCTGTTGCTCCTTCAAAATCGTTGTGTCACTTCCCAGGACACAGAGAGATGTGCTCGTACAAGACACACAAGGGCTCAGTTCAACTTCAACATGCAACAGCTGCCTTAAAATGCTGCGCAAAATGAGAAGACACATTTCAGTTTATGGCTGGGTGTAGTAACACAGAATAAACAGTAACTCTCTCTTAGTGTCTACCACTTGAAAGGGCCTGGGGACCTCTATGTCTTTATCAAAAATAGCATGACAGTTCACAGAACCTTTACCACAGAGCACAAAGTCTATTATATCTAATGATACCTTCACAGACTAAATGTTGCTATCATTATCTGAGCTTTTTGTCTTAATGGGTAGGAATGTGTTGTTCACATCAGTACTGTGCCTGAAAAGCAAGCATTTCACTGCTATGTTCCACGTTGGATGATGCTGTAGCCATGAGCTTTCTCCTTCCAAGATGTCTCATGGTGCTGACATAACAGAGATATGGCAATAACAGTCAAGTACAGTAAGAAAAAAGACCCCTATAGCTGCTGTCTTGATGATAAGCACTACAGTATGCTTTGGAGTTCTTACTTGGGGCATTAAGGTATCTGACTGCATTTTTTTTATCCTCTTCCATGCTTTAGTCTCTGTTAAACTAACTCCTGACCTGCTCGAAGTCCTATACCACCCCTCATTCAATTGTCTTTTGTGCTTCAGGGACTGAACTCCCTTAGAAATGGAAATTGCAGAGTAACACTCCAAAGGAAACACGAGTTAGACAAAAGCAGCCCTTTTGCTCAGAGAGCATAGGAGATCATCCCACTCCAGTGCTTTTATCCATATACTGCGATAATACATACTGGGAAATCACACTTCTTTTGTTAGCAGTTAGCAGATGTTAGAACTAGTATGCTGTTTCTATTTTGGTTTTGTCAGCCTCTACAGCCTCACTTCAAATGTTTTAGTGCAATATGCTTCTAATATATTAAGTATTTTATGGAAGGCTGTGTAAACAAGGATTCTTGCTAGACCATTCATGCTAATTCATAAATAAATCTAATAAAGTAGTATAAAGAAAAAAAAACCCACAGTGCTGGAGATCTCTGCAAAGTTGTGTATCCACCCCTGGACTGCAGTCATCATGGCACAAAATAGACAATTTCCTACTGGAACATCAGGCACCATTTACAGTCATTCACTAACTGAATTTAATTTAATGGGAAAAAAACATATGTTTTCCACAGAAGCAGCTCACCCTGCTTTCCACCTGCCTTTCAGCTTAACATCTCAGTAGGCTTTGTTGTCTGTAACATTTTATTTCTGATTACAGAAAGGATGTTTACAACTCATGATAGTTATGAGAAGTGCATCTCAGAGCAAATTTGTTTCTCTTGTGCTGTAAAAGAAAATAAATATAAACACAATCTTGTTTATGGTTTTCGAAAGTCATATTCATTAAATCCATATGCTTGGCATTTCATGCAATTTGCTCCATAAAAAAATGTATTTTTAGGGTTGTTTTGTTTTGAAGCATATTAGACTGCAGGGATTTGTCTCCCAGTTGTTGCTCGTCATTACTCAGGGCACCTCCTAATATTCAGAACTGTGTCTTGCTCAAATCCCTGCTGAATGCAAGAAAAAGGTATTTAGCTGGGATAATACCAGGCTTGTAGTGGGGCTGGAGAACATATCTTATTAAATAGGACTGACGTATATGGTTTAATATTAAGACCTAATCTAATCCTGCTAATGGAAAAATTTAATATTCTGATAGGATAACTTAGTGAAATAAAATATTACAGCCTGTGTGAAGGAGGGGAAAAAAAAAGGAACCTAATTTGCACATGCTTGTTAGCTCAGTATGCATTTTTCATTAGTAATCATATGATTCTAATCCTTAACCCAATACCAGTGTTTTCTTTTACTTGCTGGTTTCAGATAAAGCCTCAGTAAAGCTTTTTGTAAAATTAAGTCATATTTCACCTCAACGTGGTAAATTAAACGTGGTGTTGTTTTCTTCCTTTTCTTTGCTCGTTAAGGTGTGCTGCAGTCTCTTCTATTTGGCTGTGCTGTGGGGATCAAACACCTCTGGTGTGTCCCAGCTTGGGGGGTTAAGTGCTCTTGGGACCCTTGACTGCATTGATGGTAGGTTAGTCCTGCAATGGACAACACTCTGATTGCCTCCTGGTAGCTCTAAAGGAGAAAATACAAAGAAGTAAATGCTAATTGTTGAAGAATTGGCTTCAACATCCAGGAGCTGAGAGGGATCAGAAAGGAATGGGTTTTTATTGCCTTCATTTTGAGTCACACACAAACAGAAGAGACAATAGTCACATCTTCAGTGAATAATAGCCAAGGTCAAGGCCATAGCTCTTCATTTATGTCACTGTTTTGACAGATGACCAGAATGCCTGTACAACAGGAGCCATCAGTGCTTCTCATTTCCCAAGTCCAGGGACACCTCTTAGGTGTCACCCACTTTCATTTGGGGATGAGACCAGGGAAACCACATCCTGACCTATAGGCACAGGCAAATAAAGCTGATGGCCAACACAAAAAGAAAATTAATAATCCAAGGTTTTCAGATGGCTCTGGAACAACCTTCTGCTGCAAACTTGCTCAGAAGGTTTCCAAATCTTTGATCTAAAACTGTGGTAAGGACACAAAACCTCTAACCAATTTCTTTTGTGGTCAAAGACACCTTGTTAAGCTAGCACCTCTGTTGTGTTCTAAGCTAATGTCTTGCCTGTATGCACAACAATATTTAATTCCAAACCTGAAATCTTCTTCAAGCCTATTCTATTTGACTAATACAAATCACATAATTTAAATTCAGTAGCTATCTAGAAAACTTGGGAAGTTCTCCTGCATTTCTGTTAGGTTTTCTTTCTGGCAGTTCCAACAGATAACACCAAGATGCTCAGGTTTGAAGATCAGGAAAACATCTCAACATCCTTCAACCCTGGCAGCCAGTCCTCATATGACTCCTTCCCCCTCCTCTAGTGAAACACAGAGACAAATTTGTAAGGCATCTCAGGACACTGCAGGCTGCATAGGGGATGTTTGTATTCACACTTGGGGAAATTTGTGATACCAAACATTGTACCTGAAAGATAGTACAAGTGAATGGTCTCAGTGGTTTAAGAGACATGGTATAGGCAGACACAGTGAGAGCAGTTCAGTGGAAACATGTGCTGATGATTTTTAGCTGCTGAGGATCCTACAAATGGGTGCAGATACAACTCCAGCATCTTCTGTTTGTGCTATGTTGTGTGTTGGGTGCGCACCGTTTGTGCTTACCATAAAACAACGTTTAAAGTTAATGGTTAAAACTTGTGAAAATGGGCCCCTTACCACCAAGGTAAAAACTACCTGTAGGACAAATGTCAGGCACTGGGATGGGAGCTTTCATTTTCTCTTCCCTTCCTAACGGGACTTGGTTGCTTCCTTATGTGGATCTTGAAAAAGGAGATTTTCATTTCTCTTCTCTTTAATGATGCTGTAATTTTAGTGAATGCTATTGGATCTATGAATTACTAGACAGAGGTAATTACCATCTGTCAGCATTACATGAAGAAAAAGCAGGATAAAATGATCACTTCAGTGTTTTTCAGCTATGGCCAAATGTTCTGATTAAATTATGTTTAAAAAAACTGACTTACTGAATATTAAATCTTATAGTATATTACCAAGTGTTTTCTTTTCCATGTGACATGATCATCAAAATTCTATTATCCTGCTTCATGTGCACATTCAGACTGATATTTCTTTCCAAAACACCATGAAATTCAGTTTTCAAAGGTTTAATATCCAATTTCACTTCTATCCTAATCTGTCTTAATCAAGTCTTTCACATTAACAGCTATTTTGAAAGTTTTAAGTCATACATATTCACAGACCAGTTATTACAGATACAGTAATTGCTGTTTTAAATGCTCCAGAAGGTTTTATAAAATATTAATTTTCTGTTGCTCCTGTTGCAGGTGGAAACACTGGAAAGATGGCTACCTCTTGCAATATAATGAACTAATTTTCAAGATACTTTGCTGTGCACTGAAACTTGGCATGGTCCCAAGCTACACAATGCCATCCTGCATTTTGATACCCCAGAGTTTAGATTTTCACAGCTTTAAAGATAAGATTCTTGTACTACTGAGGTTTTGATCACTCGCTGGGTGTGTCTGGACTGTGAGGTGAGTGCATGTTTTCAGGGCTGGTACTCAGATTTCCAGGTAAGATACCATGGCCATATGCATTTTCTTCTCATGGTAACAAGGCCATAAAAGAACTCATATTATGAAAGAACTCATGGTCTTCATCTGTCATGTAACTCAGACATGCCCAGAGCATATGCACTCTCTCATAAAAACTACATGGATGAAAGCAGTAAAAGAACCCCTTTCCTAAGTGATGCCTCCCATATGAACAATGTATGGTAGAGTGGCTTATCAGACATGTGGGAGAAGAAGACAGAGCTAATTGTAAAGAAAATAAGCTAAGAGAAAATAAGAGAAAATAAACATGTCCCTGCTTGACAGTTAATACCAATATTGAAAGAGTAGTTGGGAGGGTCAAGAGTCTGAGAAGATACACTGGCACTTGATTTATTTTAGCTGCCTTAGTTTAGGTTTTGAAAGGAAGTTATTTAATCCCTAGAAAAAATTTAGTTCCCTGACTCGTTTCAGCCGCACATGGGCATTTAATCCCTTGGGCTCAAGCATGGTTAATCCAAAACAGAAATCCACTGAAACATCTGTAGTATGGTCATCAAATGTCCAGGACTAACAGTTTCATTTTTTGATGCTCTTCTTTCAGTCTGCCCTGCCTTTGAATTCATCACAGCCATATTGTGCATTCTTTGTGGAGATTCATAATTATGGAACTCAGTTCTTTTTGGAACAAAAAAGCAACCAACCTGCTCATCTCATTCAGTGTCCTTTATTGAGAGCTGGACTCATAGCTTCTGCAACATAGGTATGCAAGATTGGTAGCTCAAGTATCTCAGGTGAAGAATCAAACATCCCAAAAAGGAGAATTTGGGGTTCAAAAATAGTGAACACAAATTTTCATATGGGTGTTGCCTGTTGAAATCATACCCCAATAAAAAAATTATTTGCACAGTGCATTTCAGTCAGGTAAAGAGATATAAAAAGTTACAATTACCTGGCTCCTGGAAACAGTACAGTCACAGTCAAATATGAGTCATGTTGGTTTCCTTCAGAAACCAAACATTTTTCTTCCACAATAAAAGAAAATTATATTATAATGTTGTGTGCAGTATGCCAGTGGGGATCTTGAGCAGCCAAAAAATAGACAGACCATTATTTCAGCATTACAGTCATGGTTATCAACAACACCAAAAAAGTAATACCAGGAATAATTTTTCATTCTTTACATATATTTTATATATTCTCTGAAATTAATTCTATAGAGTAGAAATAACCAGACAAAATTCTGACTATAGTTCAGAGACATAAAGAAAGATAAAATATATCCTTGTGCAGCTTATAATTATAAAAGCATCATTTGTTTTATCATTTTCAATGATAGTCTGATATCTGAAATGAAAGAAATGTTTAATTCTGCAAAACTTCTGAAAGGAACATGTTGTCGTGGTTTAGGCCCAGTTGGAAACTAAGCATCATGCTGCTGCTCACTCACCTCCCCATGGTGAGATGGGGAGGAGAAAATATGACTAAAAGGCTGACAGAAAGACAGGGAGAGTTCACTCACCAGTTACAGCAAAAGAGATTCACCTTGAGGAAAATCAATTGATTTGTCACCTGTAAGAACAGAACAGAGTAATGAAACATGCAACCAGATCCCAAAACCACCTTCCTCCACTTTTTGCTTTCTTTCTGGGCCCAGACCACTTCACTCACAATTTCTCTCTCTCCTCCCCCCTAGTGGCACAGGGGTACAGGATATGGGGTTACAATATGTGCATGACACTTTTGTCTCTGCTGCTCCTTAATCCCCAGAGGGAGGACTCCTCACACTATTCCCTGCTCCAGCTCCTGCTCCCTCAAATGAGAAACAATCTTTCATGAAAAAAAATTATATATATTTGTTTTGTAGAGCTATTCAATTTCTTTAGGGAGATGAGCATGCACATTTCCTGTTAATGTAGAAGCACACTATGTCTTTGGCAACCAGGGAAATTGATGAGTCTTAATTTACTTCTCCTCCACATGTCTGATCAAGACTATTGGAAAGTCCATAACACTCAAATAAAGCAAATTTGCCTGGGTTTCATTTAGGGATTTTTTTAGGCTATTCATTCTTTTATTAATTCAGGAAATTCCAGTGAGTAGATTATACTGAACACAGAGAAGCTGCTTCAACAAAAGAGTAGATTTTGTGAGGTCTTCCTGTAGTCCAAATTTTACATTACTGTGACCTGCCCAATGAGCTGTATTGTCCGAGCACTTTGAGAAAATAGCTGTAGTGCATTAGGTGCTCCAACACGGTCTTAAATGGTATTCAAGTTGAAAGCAATTTGCACCTCTTTGTGGTAAAGAAACAATTAAACACAGTCTTACAAGGACTTGAAGATTTAGCATAAAAAGAAAAGCTTTCCTGAAGATATTCTCTGGGAATATCATGTAAATTTTGAATTACATGAGAAATCCTTTCCAACTTCATGCCAAAAGAACATGTCAAATTCAGTGCCACTTATCTGAATGGGGATTAGACGCGATGAATTTTTGAGGTCCTTTCCAACACCTAACTTTCTGTTATTCTGTGTGACTCTGTGAAAGTTAACTGAGAAGTTTTCTCACAGGAAACAGACTCATTAATTATCTCTATGAATACAATTCATGTCTGCCAGCAAGAAGTCCGTTAATAAGTTTTCTCAATGTCACAGAATCACAGAATCATCCGGGTTGAAAAGGACCTCTGTGATCATCAAGACCAAAACCTGATCCACTGCCACCATTGTGGTTCCCAGACCATGGCACTGAGTGCCACATTCAATCTCTTCTCAAAGACTTCCAGGGATGAAGAATCCACCACCTCCCTGGGGAGCCCATTACAATGTGTGATCACCCGCTCTGGAAAGAGTTTTTTCCTAATATCCAATCTAAACCTCCACTGGCAGAGCTTAAGTCCATGCCCTCTTGTCTTACTGAGAGCTGCCTGAGAGAAGAGACTGAAACACCCCCTGGCTCCAACCTCGTTTCAGGGAGCTGTAGAGAGTGATGAGGTCTCCCCTCAGCCTCCTCTTCTCCAGACTAAACAACCCCAGCTCCCTCAGCCTATCTTCACAGAACTGGATCCATTCTCAGCCTCCTTGGTCTCTTCTGGACCTGCTCCAGCACCTCAATCTCCTTCCAGAGCTGAGGGGCCCATGAGATGAGTAAGTGCAGATGCGGTTGGAAGGGAAGGATTTAAGCTGTTGCTGCAATGCTCAGCCAGCTTGTCTGCAGACCTTGTGCGCACGCACCAAATCCCACAGCCTGTGTTACTGCTGAAGCTATTAAGCAGTCATGGTGCCAAGAGAAGTCCCTGAGGAGCACCACTTTTCACCAATTTGTACTTGGACATTCCGCCATCAACCACTACCCTCTCTACTGTTCCACTCCCCTCCCATATGTGCACTGAAGGGTGTTGTAGGGTGACCCTGTTGAAGACCTTAGAGAAGTCAAAAGAGATGACATCTGTAAGTCTTCTATTTTGACAAAATGCCCGCTTTCAGCGACAGCACTAAAACAGACCCTGCCATGGACAGACCCCATGAGGCCACCAGGACCGAGAGACAGCAGCAGCAATCCATATGGGGGTGTCACAATGCAACCAAGAGCACAGCCATGTCCACGAGCTGAGGGGCCAGCCCCAAAGCAGCCAGTCCCCATCTCATGGGCTGAGATCTCCAGCATCAAAGTGGCCCTGGGTCAGGTCAGCCGATTTTTGGCTGGTGAGTGGGCTTCTGGGGGTCCTCTGTCAGGTTTGTAAAGGGAGCCCCTGGGAGCCCCGTGCTGTCGGCTGGGTGTGTCCTTTGGGGGTGTCGGGGCTGTTGTTCCTGGTGACAGCGGTGAGTGGGTGGGTGCTGGGTGCTGGGCGTGGCTGTGAGGTCACAATGAGGGGAAGCAATAAAAGGTGCCAGCGGGCAGCTCTGCCCCAGTTCAGCTTCGACCAGCGGTGAGTGCGCAGGCAGGGGGAGGCGGGGCTGGGCGAGGGCTGGGGCAGAAAGGTGGCCCCCAGGGAGTGGGTTCTTACCCTACAGCCGCTGGCGGGAGCACCTGGGGCAGGGCACAGTGCTGCCACCGCCGGGGCTGGGCGCAGGCCTTGCTGCCTGCCAGCTGCCTCTGCCCCTCTCCTACCTGCCCACAGCTCCTTGCTCCCTCTCTCCCTTCCTGCCAGCCCCACTGAAGCCCTTCTCTCCCTCCTCCTGCAGGCCATGGGAATCATACAGTTCCTTGCCACAGTTGTGCTGAGCCTTATCCAGCGCCCGCAGATGGTGGGCGATGGCTTGGATTGGGAGACTCGTGTGCACATGAAGAAGAGAGAGGAGGTGCTGAGGTGGCATATGACTCAGCTTCTGAAGGAGGTGGAGGAGCTGGAAAAGAAGCCACAGGGGGAATGCAGCCTGCAGCTCAGGACCCAGGAGCAGAGCCCATGGGATGCACCGCTCTTTGGAGTCCTGCAGCACTGGCAGTTCTCAGCCCTCGCTGCACTAGTGATCATGCTCTTCATTCTCTTGTGTTGTCTGAAGAAGAGGACCTGTAGACCATATGCCACAAGCAAAACGGCATCTTCCATTGACACGGCAGGTCATGAGGAAGGAGAAGAGTCAGCCCGCCTTCTATCAGATCTGCCAGGGTCCTTTCCGATGGCTGAAGAGCTGGTCGATGATGTTCTCTCCATCTGTCAAAAGCTCTCCAGGAACAATTTCATGCCACGCATGGGGACAGCATTCAGGACTGGAACTGAATCAGAAAATTGGGGCCCCCGTGAAGCTGATGCTCTCCACTGCTTTATGGTGCCCATTGAGCCCCCTCATGGGCACTCCTTCCATATAGAGCTGGGCACAGAAGAGGAGACACGGGTGCAGATCTACAGGTTGCGGGTGGAGCTGGAGTGCACCTGCCCACAGGAGCAGCTGGTGGAGGACCGGCTGTGCCATCTTCACCACCCTGATGAGGAGCTGAGGACTCCCAGCCTCCGTGACACTCTCTGTAGAGGCCCCTACCTCAACTTTGAGGAAACTGCCAATCGGTTCCAGGTACTGGTTGCAGCAGCCTGCGTGCTTTTGTCTGAGTGGAGGCACTGTGGGATAACGGTGCAGCCCTACAGGCGCTCCTGCAGGCTCCAACTGACAACCCCTACCAGTGGCTCACTCCTTATTGAAATGATGCTTGGGGTGCAGCAAGGTGACTCGGACAGCTTCTTCAGCATCAAGTAGGCAGAAGCCAGTGTGTGTTTACAGCTGGACTCCTGGGGTGACTTTCTCTCTCATTCTTTCCTTTCTTCCCCACTTTCTTACTCTTTTCTCCCTCATTCCTTTTTTTTTTCCCCTTGTATCTTCTCCTTTTCCTCTCTCTTTTTTCTGGAAACATATTTGTTACTTTCATGGGCTTCTATCACTTTGCTGGTGATAGAAGCATATTGCCAAATAAAAGTTTACGTTTGCACCTGACCTTTGCTGGCTGGACTTTCTTCTGGCAGAAGAAAAACAAAACAAAAAATTTAATGTTACTTCGAACCAAAACACAATTTCCTGCTGAAAGCTTTACTCACTGCAAAGCTACCAATAAATGTCCATTTTGACCAGACCCTGCATCTGTGTGGGGCTGACGGCTCAGCTGTCACAAATTTAGGGAGCATTTTAGAAAGAGCTGATGCAGTGGGCTCTGCTTTCAATGATTCCTTCACTGAGGCTCCACTGCCGCTCCCTGCTCCTGTACTGGGGCAATCAGAATAATTTCTCACCTTCCACAGCACTGCACAACATCACAAGTTTAGTTCAGGGGATGGAGCAGAAGAGTCCAGAGCAGAGGATGCAGGAGCAGTGGGCTGATGCTGGCATCCTGCTCTTTCTCTTTTGACTTATCTGGTATCTTAGGAAAAGGAGCCATAAGGCAGGCAGCAGTGGTGAAGAAGGGAGCTTCGTCAGAATGAGACAGGAGAAGCAAGAAGAGCCTAGGAAGAATGACAGAGTCATAGAATCATGGTTCTATGATTCCGCTCCTTCTCTGGACTAAACAACCCCAGCTCCCTCAGCCCATCCTCACAGGACTAGGGTTGGAGTCCCTTCACAGCCTCCTTGCTCTTCTCTGGACCTGCTCCAGCACCTCAATCTCCTTCCTGAACTGAGGGGCCTGGAACAGGACACAGGACTCAAACTGTGGCCTCACCAGGGCTGAGCACAGGGGAAGAATCCCTTTCCTGGACCTGTTGGCCACACTGTTCCCGATACAGGCCAGGATGCCATTGGCCTTCTTGGTCACCTGGGCACACTGCTGGCTCATGTTCAGCTTCCAGTCAACCCAGACTCCCAGGTCCCTTTCTGTCTGGCTGCTCTCCAACCACACTGTGCCCAGCCTGGAGCTTCCCATGGGTTTGTTGTGGCCAGAATGCACTTGGCACGTGGACCCGGCCCTTGGCTTCGTTGAACCTCATCCCATTGGAGTCAGCCCAACTCTCCAGTCTGTCCAGGGTCCCTCTGCAGAGTCCTCCTGCCTTCCAGATGATTCACTCTCCCCCCCAGCTTTGCATCATCTGCAAATATGCTAATTTTGGATTCAATCTCCTCATCTAAATCATCAGTGAAGACATTAAACAGAGCTGGGCCCAACACTGATCCCTGGGGGACACCACAGCCACCAATTGCATGCAGCACCATTCACCACCACTCTCTGGTGGCCTCCAGCAGTTCCTAACCAGGCACAGAGTGCCCCTCTCTGAGCCATGGGCTGACAGCTTTTTCAGGAGAATGCTTTGTGAGATGGTGTCAAAGGCTTTGCTGAAGTCCAGCTAGACTCCATCCACAGTCTTTCCCTCATCCACCAGGCGGGTCCCCTGATGATAAAAGGAGAGCAGGTTGTTCAGACAGGACCTGCCCTTCCTAGCCCCATGCTGGCTGGGTCTGCACTGGTCCCCTGTACATCCTGCAGGTGCTGTGTGATGGCCCCCAGGATGATCTGCTCCATAACCTTGCCAGGCACTGAGGTCACGCTGATGAGCCTGGAATTTCCTGGGACTTCCTTTTGTCCCTTTTTGTGGATTGGTGTGACATTCACCAACTGCCAATCATCTGGGACCTCCCCAGTGAGCCAGGACTGTTGGTAAATGATGGGGAGCGGCTTGGTGAGCTCTTCCCCAGCTCTCTCACCATGCTGAGGTGGATCCTGTCTGGTCCCATAGACCTGTGAAGATGCAAGTGGTTCAGCATGTCACAAACTGTTCCCTCCAGGATTACAGGAGGGCTATTTAATTTCTCATTTCTCTCTATTTCTCTCTACAAGTCCCAGAAGCAGCTGTCCTCAGGGCAACCTGTCTTTCTGTTGAAAACTGAGGTTTCTTTCTTTTTTTTTTTTTTTTTTTTTTTTTTGTACTGGATAATTCCCAGATGCTTCTCATAATTACCTATCATCATTTAGTGGTAGCAGAAGAGGTCTTGCAAATTTCCTCATATTCACATCAGATTGGAACAAGGTCACTAGCTAGACCCAAGGACAACAGGCAGTAAAATCTTTCTTTGTTCCACTCTACTATTTCTAGCAAAAAGTAATAAAAGCATTTTTATCTTGCTGAAAATAACAGTATTCTACTACTTTAGGCTTCCAAAGGAATATTAAAGCCTAGGTTTTGGCTATTGTCCTTTTCCTTTTACCCAAAGTCTAGGTGTAGTATTTTCATAGCCTTAATGGCAGATATAACTTCATACATCATGAGAGACTTGAATTCTACAAAGAAAGCAAGAATGTAAACAATAAAATGACAGACAGAAAGTAAGACTAGATAATAAACCTGATTGTTTTAATGCACAAAGGTAACAGAGTTGCTAGGATTTTTATTTTTTTTAAAAAAAAAAAAGAAGCCAAATAGCTTAAGGGTTAAATCCCTGACTTAGTGTTTGCAAAACATTCTTTCTTATTCCAGCAAAGAACTGAAGAACAATTCTAAATCTCAAATAAGCCACAGAAAATTAACAAGATTTTTTTCCTGATAATTATGTATAGTTTTAACTTAATAGCAGTTTAAACAAAGAAGCTTCACAGTTCATTAATTCTAATAAATGGTTATTCATATGAATGATGAGTACAGACTGGAGGATATATGCTATTCTTTATATTTGGAGATGTACAAAAATCAGACTCAACAGGATTAATGGCAATTATGAATGTATATGGGCTACACTCCCTGTTTTAACCTCAGAGAGAACAGCAAACCATTGATTGTAGAATATCAAAGGCAAGAAGCATGCAGACTGAGGAAGGGAGTTAATAAGGAAAAAATATGACTGCCTCCTAACAATACTTAGCTTTAATTTACTTAGTACTTTAGATACTCTCTGTGGTTAGAATTTTGTTTAAAGCATTAGTTTAAATTCTTGGTTGTCCTTTATTGTGATCTAATCAGATTCTACTCATCCAATTTTTTCTTTCGAGATGAGGGAAGTGGTGGAGAGAGTTCTTGAATGATCAGATAGATTCAAGGGAGTATCAAGGACAAAATGTGCAGGGATAAAAAAATAAGATCCAAAACCAAGGATGAGTTGTCAGTTGTCTACAGGAGAAGGGAATATTAGCACTGTTTTGATTTCTAGCAAGATACTACATAATGTGGTATGAAAACTTCAGAATTAGGAATATTATTTTAAGATAAAGAAAATGTTTTGAGAAATACAGATGTTCTTCACAGGTAAACTGGTCAACATCTACTCAATCTTTTTTACTGCTCATGATGGAGCCTCTTCAATGTTTTTTGTTTGGTTGTTTTGGGGTTTTTTGCCTTCCCTGTTGATAACAGAAGAATTTTCCTGCCTTTACCATTCAGTGTGGCCTTTGTATATCTGAGTGTAGGATTTCTCTGAGGTTATTCTACTGTGTCTGATCAATAGCTGCCAAGTGAGACCTGTGCCCTTGTTTGATGAGAATTTTAACATTTCTTTATATGAATTTTTTGACTGTCTGAACCACACCTGCTCATCTGAACATAATAAGTTCATGCTTTTGCTTCCTTTGCTGCATTTTATTTGGTGTCATTTACTGAAAGACTTTTGCTAAGGCTGAAGTTCTCAGTCCCCCTTTTACAACATTCATTCACTGGCAAGCATGTTGAGACAAAAGGGACTGCCTAATAATAAGGGACTACCTGCACCCAGACTGAAAGATGAGAGAGTCTAAAATGAAACTTGAGCCTTTAAGAATTGATGTTGGGAAGATAAAGTACAGAGCCATAAGACACCCAGATAAAGAGGCAAAAGACAGTGGGATAAATCTAATGATCTGCAGAAGTGTGGCAGCATGTAGAGATTAAATGTCACATACTGTGTCAACTTCTTAAGGATATAAAACATATGTTCAAAACAGGAAGGTGGATGCCAGCTAAACAGAAACATAGGAGATGAGAAAAAAACGTGTCCCTTGTTTTCAGTGTCACCGCAACAATTCAGCCCAGATCACCTGATTCATCCTAGTGCTTGGAGAATATGGCTACAAGGAACTGAGATCAAAATGGGTTTAATTTAAAAACAAAATTACTTTTGTCTTCTACACATTGTTGCACTAATCATTGTTACACTACTGCCACAGTGCTGAAGCTTTCTTCCCTCTGCTCTTTATCAGGTTACATCTATCTGCTTTGCTGAGTGTGCTCTAATAAATGTGTCTTGCTGCACAGAGAAATCTGATGTAGGGTTGCAGGGCCCACAGCTGATGGCATCCCTTAGTTTCAAAACTGGGGACAATGGGAATAAAAAAATCAAGATAAAGGCAAATGAATGAGAGAAAAAGGAAAACCATTTCTTCAGCTTGGAAGAGCAATTACAGGGTGCTCAGATTAGCATCTTCCTCTGGGTGTCCTCACCAGGGCTGGTCAGCCCAAATATTTTTCTTTCAGTACCTTGTCTAGTTTCTATGAGAACCTGCTCATTAGCTGTTCCTGCTTGTGGTGCTATCAGCACTAATTGGGCCACACTTGATCAGGTCTAGACATTGCACAATGACTGGCTGTTGAGCTTTATGCATGCAATCAATTATATTTAATGGGAATGTATATGATTCTGTGATTATGTAGAACATCTATCATGTAATCTTGTAGGACCTAATATTATAAACTGGAAATGGTAAGAGGCAATAGACCTTGATATTGTGTTGTAAAATGCTACAAGGCAAAGCATGAGGAAATTAAAAGAAAAGGGCAACTCACACTGAAATGGAAACCATTTTCATAGCAGGGCTTCAGCCCAAGAAAGTGAGGATTATGGCACTTGGGATGCCATGCTAAAGGCAGCCTCGAAGTGAGCATATAAAAGATTAACAGCTGGCAAGTGAAATGCAGGCTGCAAAACTGTGGATAGAGATGTCCTCAGTGTTGCTATGGTTAGGACACTGAAGGCACTGCCCAATGACACTGCAAATCCTGCATTCACCTGCCAGATGGTTGTGTCTTGGTTCTCTGCACCCTGATCTACCTTACTGCCCATAGCTTGATAGCTGTTCAGTGCTCTGCCTGCTTCCCTGAGCCTTACACACCTACAGAAATATTGCAGCATGTTGAGAGGGATTCCTCTCGTGTGCCAAACCCCCATCTGTGTGGTATCCTGGAAAATGTGCCTTGCTCAGCCTGCCTGTCAATGGTAAAGTCTCATCTGGGCAGTTTTCCACTCAAGCATCATAGCATTAGAGTTTCAGTAACACACATTATTTATCACTTGGGTGTATTTAGCACTTTCATTATCATCTCTAGCAGCCTTTCTGAAGGTGATACTCAGATTGCACATCCACTTCCAATCTAAGGCTCAAGTAAATCACTCTTTTCCGAAGACCACAATGCTGTCTTAACTTTGTATGTTGAAATCTATGAAATAAATGTGCCTGTGTTGGCTGCTTGGACATCAGAGGCCTGCAGAAGCTACAGCTGATCTTCAGAACAGGAAGTTTTTAGGGGGTTGTTTTTTCTTTGCACTCTCGAAAGCTTTCAAGTTTCTATTTATGTCCTGTAGCACTGTGTGCCTTCTTCCTGGGATTCACAGGCTTCATATACAATGTGAGACTCCGTCACACCTGTAATACTGACAAGTCCATAATGGATCTTACACTATGGGAGAAATCAAAAGATACAAGATACGGTGTTTCCTCTTCCGGTCCATTGTCATCATATGCCTGACTTGCACCTTTCTAGTTCCCTTCCTCTTCAACAAAATAAAATGTTTAAATTTTGTGTATTACAGATTTAATTTTCATAGGAATAGGTGGTATGCAGCAGAAGAGGGTGCATACAACTGTGTTCTTATATGTCTCTTCCTCTTCAATGCCCTTACCTTGAGCACTTGTAAACTCCTGTGTGATCATCCTCCTGTATGATAGCCTTCAATTAGATTTTCTATCATTATTTCACCACTGATTTAATCAGAGATGCCTGCTGTGAATACAGGAAAACCCCTTGATTGTGAGATTTATTAATTTCTTCCATTGGTCCCCAGGATTAATGGGAATTGGTGTTAAGAGGGCAGTAGTCTACGCATGGGAGATCTTTGAACTTCTGCTTATCTCTGATACTCTGAAATATCACCTTCTGTGCCATTACAGTGCTTGACAGTACTCTCATACTGCTTTCTCCCCTCTCCCCCACCTCCCCAACAGAGGGTATGATCACAGCCTTCTTAACAATATTACTAATTTACCTCCTCAGCTCAGAATGTTCTAGTGCATGGCCAGAACATATGTGCAATGCCTACAATGCCTAAAAGAGTGATGCGATGGTGCCTGAGGTGGGTTGTTTCCCAGAGCCCCACATTGTTCTTAGTATCTGCATGTTTTCCTTACTGCCTGTGCTGTGACTTGTAGGCTAAAATGTGATTTCACTGGGGGTCCTGTTAACACACTAGTTTTTCTCCTATAGCTTACATCTCTCCACTAATTCTGCAGAAAAAGGTTACCTCCTCCTTCTTCCTTTCCCAGGACAAACCAGTTCCCTTAGGATCCACTTTTTCTTGCATTTGGCTAATTTCATTAATGACATTCCCATAAACCAAACTTAGGGAACAACCCTTTCATAAGTCACTTTGTCTTTCATTTAGGAGTTTTCAATGTCTTCCAGTTCCAAGTGCACTCCACTGTTCATACAATGCCTTGAAATTCTCATTTCTTCTTTGTTATTAGGACCCAGACTCCTTTCTCAACAGAACAATGTACTACTTCTAGCAGTAAAGCCTATCTGTTCTCATCTGTGTTTTCCCAAGGAGCACCTTTAAAGATTTTATTCATCTCTGTTTCACCCAAGTGGAAGTTTAGGCCAGGTCTAAATTGAAATTACCTTCCTACTTCTGTATACAAGTGCTTTATTTACTTTAGGCATTCCTTTTTTCCCTATTATCTTAATCTGGCACAATGTCTTTGTTTCTATGCACAGACTCTTTGGCTCATAGTAATTACACTGCCTGCTTTACTGAAAGTCTTGTGTAGATGATCAGTTTTTGCCACTTTACATAACACCTGCCAGTGGGTAGCAACAGGAGATAACTCCATTATATCTAAATTAAATAGATTCTTTGGTGAGAGACCTATTCTCAGAGAGGCTGCAACCACAGCTAGTCATTCTAGCTGTGGCTAAGTGACTGGTTCTGTGTTGCTGCTTCCAGAAGTTCTTTCCTATACCATGTGTTCCCGTCTAGAGCTGAGTGCAGGTGGCTGTCCCAGAGGTATTTTCACTCCCTCAGTCATTCCTTCTACACTTCCATCATAAACCAGACTTCAGCTAAACAGGATTTAGTGTCACCTATGAGGAAGTCTTACAAAAGAAGACAATTGGAGCAGAGAGTGGCTCCCAATTGCCATTTATTCTTTTAACATTCCATCTCCCATTCACACTCTTGTTGATTAATTAATTAACCTGGACAGACTGCTGTGTCTGTGCAAATGTCTGCAGAAGGTCATGTGCAGACAGACACTGCATACAGGGCTAATTCAAGATTAGGGATGTACCTGAAATATTTACATTACAAGCTGCTTTTTTTTTTTTTTTTTTTTTTTTTGCTTGCCTTTTATTTTTAATTTTTTTTAATAATACAAAACCCACCTGGAACATGTCTAGTGTCTAATACAAAACATCACATCAAAAGGACAAGGTTATGCTAGGAATAAGTGACAATCCTACTGATAGGAGCTGTTCCTTATGTGTCTTCACTGATACATTTGCTGTCTTTGAGACAGTATTTACCCTAACATATGAAATCACCAACTTTAAGAACAGACATAGTCTCATTTTCATCACAAGATTTCATCAGGTTTCTTCCACTCCTCACCAAGAAAATATTTTTTTTTACTTGTATGACAAAAAAATTACCAAAACAACAACAACAATACCCCCACCTTACTAACTGCTGAAGATTATTGCTTGTTTTCCAGACATTGAGCACAGTAAAGTGAGAAGTGACAATTAAGCACATTGCAATTGCTGGTAATAACAGAATGGTTTCTCTGCTCCCCATATTACCTTTTAAAAATTAACAGAAAATATGGTTGTAATGGATATATTCTCTCTTCAATGAGCTAGGTAACAATATAAAATGGAGGCTGCCTGGTGCAGCTAGTCCCTGAATCTTACAGAAAGCTATAACTGTTGGAATAACTTCTGTTCTGCTCAGACTTGCTGGCACAGGTACAGACAGACAAGCACAGAAGCATTAGCAAACCCATGAAGTTGGGTCCACAGGGAATTCTGTGGGAGGTGTTATCCACAGGGTGTGGAAAAAAAAGGGCACTCAGTAAGAACTGAATTTTTGCTGCTTGTGAGCATAAGCATGGAGCACCTAAACATAATTTTCTTGTGTGAGTTGAGATGCTTTGGTGTAAAAAAAGATCTGCTTGGAATAACACCATCTAATAAAAGCCTCACGGAATATTTCAGCCTTGCTCACAGGCAGCTGAAGGTGCAATGCCCTATAACTTTCTGCATGTCCTACATGATGTTGATCCTGAAGTGCATCAAGGAAAGTGTGGCAAGGTCAAGAGATGTCATCTTCCCCCTCCACTCTTCCCTGGTGAGACCCATCTGGAAACTACTACATCTCATTCTGGGCTCCTTGGACAAGGAACTGCTGGAGAGAGTCCAGCAGAGGACCACAAAGATGACTAGGGGTCTGCAGGACCTAGCATATGAGGAAAGGCTGAGAGAGCTGGGTGTGTTTCAGCCTGGAGGAGACTAAGGTGGGATCTTATCGATACTTAACAAAAATCTAAAGGTTGGGTGTCAGGATGATGGGACCAGTGTATTTCAGTGTTCAGTGACAGAACAAGGGTGAATGGTCCCAAAGTGGAACATGGGAGGTTCCGCCTAAACATAAAGAAAACCTTCATTACTGTAAGGGTAACAGGGCACTGGAACAAGCTGCCCAGTGAAGTGGTGGAGTCCCTCTCTCTGGAGACATTCAAAACTAACCTGGATCTCATCCTGTGCAACCTACTTTGGGTGAACCTGCTGTGGCAGGAAGGTAGAAATGGATGATTGCCAGAGGTCCCTTTCAACACCTAACATGCTGTGATTCTGTGATTAGGCAATTCAATCTAACACATACATAATGCAGGTAATAGAATCTAGAGACCCTTTTTTAGAGTAGATACTTGGAAGCTGATGGAACAGATCATCCTGAGTACTATTATAGAGCACATGCAGGAAAACCAGGTGATCAGGACCAGTCACCATAGATTCATGAAAGGCAGGTCCTGTTTGACAAACCTGATCTCCTGTGACAGGCTGACCTGCTTATTGGATGAGGGAAGGGCTGTGGATCTTGTCTTCCTTGACTTTAGCAAGGCCTTTGACACTGCTTCCCACAGCATTCTCCTGGAGAAGCTGGCTGCTAATGGCTTGAATGAGCATACACTTTGCTGGGTTAGAAACTGGTTGGTTTGCCATACCCAGAGAGATGTGGTCAATGTAGTAAAATCCAGTTGGTGGCTGATCATGAGTGATGTCCCCCAGGGTTCAGTGCTGGGACCACTCTTGTTTAACATCTTTACCAATAATCTGGAACAAGGGGATGGAATGCACCTTCAGTAAATTTGCAGACAACATGAAGTCGGGTGGGAGTGTTGATGTGCCTGAGGGTAGGGAGGCTTTGCAGAGGGATCTGGACAGGCCGGATCAATGGGAAGAGCTGATTCTATGAGTTTCAACAAGGCCAGGTGTCAGGTTGTGCACTTTGGCCACAACAACCCCCACCTGGACTACAGGTCTTGGGAGAAGTGACTGGAGAGTTGCCCAGCCTGGGGTACTGGGGTACTGACTGACAACCAGCTGAACATGGACCAGCATGTGTCTAGGTGTCCAAGAGGACTCAAGGTATCCTGGCTTGTATCAGGAATGGTGTGACTAGCAGGACCACAGAGGTGCTTGTACTCAGCACTGGTGAGGCTGCATCTCATGGACTTTGGGCTCCTTACAACAGAAAGGACACTGAGCTGCTAGAGTGTGGTCAAAGAAGAGCAACAAAGATGATACATGATTTGGACTGATACAGTAGAAGCAGCTGAGGGAGCTGGAGTTTTTTAGCCTGAAAAGGAAGCTGAGAGGAGACCTTGTTGATCTCACATTTGCCATGAGGAACTGTGAGTTCAAAGTAAAATCAGACAGATAGTGAGCACAGATGGTAACTTCTTTCCTCTAGAAACTTCTTTGTAATTCAACTTTGGAGTCTTGAACCTTTCCCTCCTATTCTCCAAATCACCACTATAAGGCATTAAATTATTTGGTATTACTTTAAACCACTTTTAATTTATTGCATAACCTATTATTTTAAACATTTAAAACATCTAGCTAGTTTTCATTTTTCTTCATAGTTATTCCATAATTTTGCAGCCTGCTCTTGAAACTCCTGAAGTTCTGAAATGTTGTCAGTGAGAACACAACAGTGCAGAATTAAGATGCAGGTAGACAGTTATTTGACAATTATCTGAAATCAAAGTGTCCTGGACGCTTACAGAGGGCTGGCAGGTATGACAGTTCAACTGGAAGACACTTGAATCCTACTTGAATGCCAGGCAGGATACCAGGAACAGCTCAAATATCCTTGTGCATCTACATCTAACCAACCAACTCATCCTTAAATTCCACATACAGTTGTTTATGTTATGTTGAGACTGGGAATGCCTGCAGATAATTTGCAACAGGACTATTTGATCTCTCTCAAATATACATATAGTGTACTGTTACCTGAGAGCTCTTTCGGTAATTTAATTTATTTGATTTCCTGGAAAAAACCTTTCTGTTCACATGAGTACTTGTAGATGACTTGGAATACAGAAGTAGCAGTTCCTATAAGCAAAATCCCATTATATTATGTTAATTCATAACAATGTTTAAGCTCATAGCTCTATTTATGTTTCAATAGGTGTTCTCAAAGTAAATTTAATGTTACTGATAACATAGTAAAGAGCTGTTCCCTTCAGACAGTACCTACATCAAGATCACTCCAAATGGCAACCCACAGGGGCATGCAGAACATGTGTCTGTGTTGCTGTGTATGTGTGAGTATCCCTCCCAGCCCATCAGCTTCCTTACCATGTCTACAACATGGAGCAGTCCAGCTTTCCATAACTTAAACTAAAAATAATTATAAGTTGTTGCAGAAAAGGTGTTTCTTCTCTGTTCACTCTTCCTGTTCATGTGGAGGTCTGCCTGTGAATTATGTGACTGTTCATGTGGTCAACCATACCAGTTCCTTGCTTTAACTGAAAATTAACTCAGTGAATTCATTTTCTGGATGAAAATTAATCTGGCTGACAACGCTGTTGCATAGTGGCACATGCAAACTTAAAGGAAAAAAAAACCTAAAAGTATTTTATGGCCTTTATCAGCAAAGGCAATAAACCATCTTTTCAGTTCTATCCTATGCTCTTTTCATAGGTGTTACAATAAGTTTCATGTTCTTTTGCATAGAAAATAAATAAAAACACTTTTTAAAGCCAAAAAAACAAAAAAAAAATTGCAGTCGAGAAATGCAAATATTAGTAATCCACTTATATTTAAAAATGTAACTCTTCTCTAGATTTTCTTCAGATTGAAACACCTATGAAGACTTACTATAGATTTTTAAAGAACTACTCTGCAGGCACTAAACACTGAGACGGTCTTTCATCTTCTTTTTTCTTTTTACTCATAAAATGAAGAGCCTTAGGATTATTTTTTCATTTTTTTCCTGAATTCTGCCCAGCAACTTTTGAGTTTGCTATATCTGAGTAGTGATAGGTATGGCTGGCTATTTGCCTTACAGATTCATGCGTGATTAATGGTCTTTCTTGTGGTTAAAAAATGCACGTCTTTTCTAACCTGAAATGCTGGATAGCCATCTGCATTTGGTTTTCATCAGCATCCTCAGCAGTAGTCAGATTTCCCATGACACAATTTGTCTGTGGTTTTTTGTTTTTTTATGGAGAAGCACAGAAGAGCCACACTTAATATGAGTGGAGGACAAAACCTCAGGCATATAAGCCTCTGCATTTCAACTTATCTAGAATAAAATACTTTTATTTGGAACCATTTGCTAAATATATACTGGTGGTTAAACAGTTTTTTTAAAATAACAGAGAATAACGGAGAAGGGGGAAGTAACTAGAGCCTTTAATTTCACATTTCTGCACAGCATTAAAAAGGTTGTTTCATGAATCAACAAAGGCATGTAGAGAACATCACTTAGTCCTCGTCAGAAGAGATACTGCAGATGTCTCACATACCTGCCAGAACACAGATCACAAAATTTGCTGTACAGTACCATAGTACCATGCACTCATTGCTCCATCTGCAAGCAAACACAAAAAAAATCCACTGAATTTCTTGAATCTCAGAGTTTAAGATCTCTTCGTCTTCCTAGGCACTGAGTTAGAATATAATGAAGAGTCCCTGTGGCAATAAATGACTTTTCCATAAGTTTTGTTTTCGTTACAACTTACTTACTTGAATAATAATTTCTAAAAAGTTAGATCATGCAATTTCTTCCAGACCAGTACCATAAAAACATCACAAGTTCATAAAGACAATAAAAAAATAAGGACTTGCTTTTTTATATTGGAGTTTAGGGAAATCTGAATAATGTGGGGTTTGTTTTAATTTGTAGATCAGGAAAGAGAGAAAAATGCACAAATAAACAAAGTTAGAAAAGATTATTAAAAATGTATACCCTGTGACAATGCTTTTAATGTAGCCATCTGTGCTTTTCAGCTAAGAGTTTAGGTTTACTTCAGCAGTTTTAGGAAATAGGATTACTTTTACAAGTTTCAAAACATAAAAATCCCTAGCAAACAATTAGAAAAACCTAATCTGGACATGACAAATTTAGAATTAGCATAACTGAAACAATTAATGTAGCTTTCATAGGAGATACATGTCAAGAGCATTATCATAATAAAGACTTATAAGGTCTGAAAAGATTGGAGAGATCCAGTTAAGATATTTTACATAAATATTCCATTATCTCTGGTCTTCAATCATTCATTTAATGGAAATATTTTCATGTAAATATTCTGACTAACAATCTGATTAATACAGCTATATGTGCAGACTCTTTTGACATTGTGGAACATACCTCCTATGAAGAGCTAACACTGTCATGGAAGATGCATAAAGAAATCTTTTCAGATGCATTTGGATTTTAAGTTTTTTAAGGTTTACATAGTGATTTTGCATGGCTTTTTCATAAATAGAAACCAATGCTGCCAATTGTTTGTTTGGCTTTCCAGAAGTCAACCCTAGTAAGCTTCTAAAAGAAACAGAATGTTTTAGGCCTAGATTGAAATGCTGTTTAAATATTCAAATCCTTTCAGCAAATCTTCCTTTTCCAGTCTCAGTGCAGTACAGAAGATAACTGCTCTCTATAAAAATATCCTGAGCCACACTTGGAGTCCTATTTGTAGTTATATTAATAAAGATTCAAAGGGAATACAATAGAGGGAAATAGAAATTCAGAAGGAATAGAAAGGAAACAGGATAGGTAGGTGGGTCCTTTGTGGTCCTCCTCCAAGATGTCCCCTGTTCCTATGCACATTCCAGCAGAGGACATCAGTTCTCCTCCCTTTATGTGCCAAAGTTCCTACTTGCAGAATCATACAAAGCCCTTTTTCTGAGTTTTTTTTTGCTCTTCTAATATATGTCTGTCCCCCATATCTTGTGTTAGAGCAGAGCTGTTTGGAAGCAGAGTGTGGGCACAGGGGTGGCTTGTGTGAGAAGCTGCTGGAAGCTCCCCCAGCTCCACTCACTGCCCCACCTCTGGCCAAGGCCGAAGAGACACGGGGAGGGAAAATGAAACTGCAAAAAACACAAGAAAAGGACCCGCAGAGCAGAGGATGAAGTGAAAGAGCAATGCCAGAGCAAAGAGACCAAGGTAGGTGAAGCAGGAGGGGAGGAGTTTCCCCAGCAGAGGTTTCCCTGCAGCCCCTGGTGAGATGGTGGCTATGCCCCTGCAGCAATGGAGGAGCACAGTGGGGCAGTCCCACTGTGCCCCACTACGGTGGGGGGTAAATGTGGATTTCTAGAACTTTTAGTGTCACAGGTGGGCAGATGTGAAGCTGCAGCCTATGCAGGATTGAAGAGAAGGTCCGATGTGGTTCTGCAGCCCTGGAGGAGCCCGTGCCAGAGGAGGTGACTGTTTCTGCAGCAGCCGTGACTCTGTGGGCAGCCCGGGCTGGAGCAGTGCCCGACGGACTGCACCCCATGGAAGGGATTCATGTCCCAGGGGTTCCTGAAGGACTCTCTGCCATGATAGGGACCTAGGGTTGGAGCGGGGGAAGAATGTGAGGAGTCCTCCTCTGAGGAGGAAGGAGCGGCAGAAACGGCGTGTGGGGAACTGACCCTGAACCCCCCCTGCCCTTTCCCTGTGCCCTCATGGGGAAGTGGCAACGAGGCGATCCGGGACCGGAGAGAAGGAAGGGGCGGGGGGAGGCAGGTATTAAGATCTGGCCATGTTTTTTCTTTCTCCTGGTAGTTTAAAATAGTTTTTTTCCTTCCCAAGTTGAACCTGTCTGGTTTTGTCTGTTACCATAATTGGGGAATGCAAACCTCCCTGTCTTTGTCTCGAATCTGGAGCCTTTGAGTGGATTTCCCCCCCCCCCCCCGCCCCACAGTGGGGATGGGGGATGAGCCAGCCTGGTTGGATCCAGCCGGGTCTAAACCCTGACAGCATGAAACTGCCTCTCAAATAATTTTGCTTTCTGTGTGAGGGATTCCCACCAACGAAATCTCAGTGTGGATTTTTGAGCTTTGATCTTTGGGTTTGCAGTGCATCTCATGGCACCTGTCAAGCTAGCAGCAGGTCATGGAAGTGCTGCTGCTTTGGACCCAGATACATGAGGAAATGTCAGGAACCCAAATGTGTCTACAGGGGTTTAAAACTAAGGCTCCAAGGGCACACACAACAACTGCAGTAAGCAATTCCAATTCCCACTGCTAAGTGTTGACAAGGCCATTTACTTCTTGCTGGCAGTACACTGAGCAAATAAACCCTGGCTCACATCCAAGGCCCCATCAGGAGCCACTAAACAGTGAATTCTTGGCTTCTGCTGGAGCCTGGTGTCTTCAACATACCCAGAACATACCCAGAACATGCACGGGGAAAGGTTGGATCCTCCTTACTCCCTCTTTGCTCACAGTTAACATCAGGGTGAGAGTTCTCACACATATTTGCAAGACCAACAGACAAATCTGCCACACAACCTCAAGAATCTGAGTCTGTTCTTCTTGCTTTCCAGCTGTTTTCTGAAACCTGTGGGGTGAATGGGCTGGAAAAGAGCATAAATTTTCTCAATTTGTAGATGAAATTTGGATGGGGACCAGCATTTTGATAGCTTAGAAGAGTGAGTGCTAATTTACCAGGCTGAAAACACACATGTCCACCATCTTCATATCTTCATGCAGATCTTTTCAAATATGTAAGGGGTGAGTGTCAGGGAGATGGAGTTAGGCTCTTCTCAGTAGTGACCAGTGATAGGACAAGGGGTAATGGGTGTAAATTGGAGCATAGGAGGTTCAAGTTGAATATTCGAAAAAAATTTTTTACTGTAAGGGTGACAGAGCCCTGGAACAGGCTGCCCAGGGAGGTTGTGGAGTCTCCTTCACTGGAGACATTCAAAACCCGTCTGGACACGTTCCTATGTGATGTACTCTAGGTGGCCCTGCTCTGGCAGGGGGGGTTGGACTAGATGATCTTTCGAGGTCCCTTCCAACCCCTAGGATTCTGTGATTCTGTGATTCTGTGTGATCTTTTGCATACCTGCTGCTACTCTGTCTGTTGTTTGGTTTGGTTTTGGTTTTTTATATTTACTGAACGAGCAGAAAAGGACAAAGCTGCCTCAACTTCTTTTCCCAGCATCTGGCAAAGATACTTACAGATGATGCTGCATAGCTGTGGTCATATTTTTTCCTCCTGCCTCCACAGTACACGTTAACAATTAAGAGTAAATTTGCTATCTTAACTGTCACCTGATACCCAGTGGCCTGCAGTTGCCAGGTGATTTTATTACATTGTCACTAGGTTGTTTGCCTTTTGTGAAGCTTCTCTGCCCTTCTATAAGTCAATATTTTTTGTCCCCATGTGTTACCAAGTTGCTCCCCTATGACTCTCCTTTGATTGGCTTTATATATCATTGGACATAGTATATTAAAATACTATTTTTTTAAAATATTATTTTTTTAAAATACTATTTTATTCTATTAAAATACTATTTTAAAATAGTAAAAAATGAAAATAGATGTAAAGTGAAAACAAACCAAGACTGAAAGAGAAGAAATTAATCAGAAGTGAGCAGTGTAAAGGTAGAATGGGAAAGCATCCTCGGGAAGTAACAAACCATAACTGAAACCATTCACAGATTACGTAGTACTGGTACCCCACAGCTGCTGCACAGACACTTTCCAGACCCTGTTGTTAGTGTCTTACAAGAGTCCAGAGTTTTAGACCTCTTGTGCTCCCTTTGCAGGATAGATAACCCTTTGCCTCTTGAGGCTTGCTCCACATTTCAGTACCCTGTGCCTGCTTTCCTGTGCCACATGCTAACTCTGGTCCCTGTTGCAGAAAGTTCAGTTTGGTTTATCTTAAAAAGAAAACATATTACTATGTGCCAGGATAGTGTAAAGCATGGCCTAGGAAGAATCAAGTGTGGATGTTAAAGCCTTATGTCAAAAGAATGTTTGTGTTGCATGCTAAGCATGCAATGTATGTGCACGCTCAGGGGACCAGGTGTCAGAGTTAAGCACTAGAGCACCTACATTATATAAAATTTGCTTCTTAGCCTACATCAGTCTAAAGGAGAGCAAAGTCTTAGAGAAAGGTAGTTAGTTTTTCTACCATCGGCCTACAAAGTTACATGGCCTTCCTTGACCCCTATTTTTTCAGGACTTGGTATTGTTTAGGGGTGCTTAGATAATTCAGGACTGTGAAATGGAGAAAACTGTAAAAGACACTGAGGCTTAGAAAGCAGAATCTGTCCCCAGAAGCTATCCAGACACATATTACACAGGGTTTGGTTGCTGAACTAAGGTAATGTTTGGAAAAGAGCAGCAATACATCTCTGACCAGTGTTAACTCCTCTTAATGTATACAAGTAACACTTTTTTTCTACCCTGAAAACATGTTTTCGTCTAACATGGAATAACTACTAATAGTACAGTGACTGTTTTAGAACAGATCCAATTCTCTAAATTCATTTAATTCTCCTGAGATTCACAGAGCATTAGAGGATTTTGTTACTATTGATTTTTCAACCTGACTTAATTCAGGACCTGTAATTTTCAAGTCTGAATATACTGTTGTGATCCTGTTAAGTGCCTCTTTTTTTCAGGAACACACACATAAAAATTTTGATAACTATACTACTTGTGGTGTGCAGATACCTTATGTAGGTCTAAACACAGTGGTACAAACAAGGAAGTGGAGTAACTCAGCCTGAGAAGATGAAGCCAAGCAGTAGCTCACAAGAGATGTAGGTGACAGCTCAACTCCACTTGCTTTACTCAGGGTGCAAAGGCCATGTCATTTACCACTCAGGCATTGCCTGTGAAACAACCTGTAATGGGATCAAAGTCTTTTGTCTGTTCCTCTGCTTTCACTTTTCAGTTGCTCATACTAAAAATATCATATAAATTAGAGTGAATCTTATGCTGTGGGCATATTATAATGTGGACATATGTTAACATGTAACTCTTTATCAATTAAGAAGGACATCAGTCGTTCATTAACCTGTGCCCAAAACATGTACAAATTACTGAGAAAATAGAACTACCACTGCTTTTGATTGGGAAGACAGGAAACAAGCAGGTTTGCTGGCTTTATCTCTTCCTCCTATTCACCAACAGATGGTGGCAAAACTCCTTCCTTACAGTCGAAGGCTTCTGGTTGTATCAAGACCATATACCTCTGCTTCCTCAAGCACTTTTCTCTCTCATTCTGTTTTCTTAATATCATAAAATCGTTTCCCCCCTAACATTTGTCTCACTTCTTTCCTTCTTTTTTTCTTAGGAAAAGCTGTGGGAAGTTTTCACTTTATTTTAATCTTTGCATATGGTGCTCTGCCTCATCTCTTTCTTAATCAAAGCAGGAAAAAATATGAAGTGATTAATTCCTCCAGAGTTTCCTATGTCTGACAGCTGGGCAGAATTAATAATTTCAACAACTCATCTAGGTATATGGTGGATGTTTTTTGTCTCTTAAGCAAATCTGGAAGAGAAACTGCAGCTCAGATAAAAGATACAACCATGCTTCAGGGATCAGGAACAAAAACTCCTTGAGCTAAATACTCAAGGAATTGGGATGACTCATCTGAGTATCTGCTGGTCTCTTGAAAAAATCTTGGATAATAATTGCTGCCCTGTAAAAAGAAAGAATTTTGAATAAGTGGAATGAGTAGAAGTCTGAGTACATCAGCTCTATTCTTTTCACCAGCTGAAGGATTTGCACTGTGCTATGGGCAGAGAGAGCTTTGCAGGCTGGTGCTGGCATTACCAAGCACTATTGTATATTGTGCTTAAACTGTATCAAGCTGTTGTAACTGTCAAGTTTATTATGGAAAATTTAGATATATGAAAATATTGGCCTGCTTCACAGGAGATCAAAACAATAGGTCCTTAAAGGTAAAGGGAAATTTATTCCAGTGAGCATATGTGAATCTGCTTTCTCCTCAAATTTACTCTGCTTTCCCTTCAAACAAAAATCACTCTGCAAATTTTTCCAGACCTCTGTTTGGAATATACTATTTTCCATTTTTTTACTCAGGTTCTCAGAATCTCCTTTGCTTTATCTCTATCAGTTTTGTTTTTACTAAGCCATCACAGTACAGAAGAGGAAAAAAGATTCCTCACTGTAGCAGTTTCACAGTTTAAATATCTGTGATATTTAAAGTGTGATAATAAAAAGAAGTGATATTTAAAGATGAGTATTTTAATTTATTACCTCATTGACAGGGCAGATTTTCTAGGATTTTTGTCAGACCAAGAAAAACAGCACTCAAAACATGGGAATAAGTGTTTGAAATATGTAGGCAAACACAGCAGTTGAAAGGGATGGAAAATATCAGAAATAATAGCAACAGCTTGATATATAGATTCTACTGAAATAATAACATAATAAATGTCACAGGGCTCTTGAACAAACCTGAACTCTCAGTTTTCTCCAGTCTGGTGGTAGTCAAGGAGCTCTGAAGCCATCTTCTTGAGCAGAGCTGCACTCCGAGCCAGATGCAGCACCAGGGTCTGCAGCACACAAGTGTTTTTCCCATGCTCACTCCTGGCACCCCTATTCAAATCTTCAGAAAACTGTTCGTTTGTACACTCTCCTGTTAAAGGATGGTGCAGAGGCAGACATACTTCATGTTCCTACTATGATAAGGTACCAGGAAAATTAAGACTTCAATTTATGAAGAAGACCACTCAGTAAGAGTGCTCTTAAATCTATTAGTTAATAAGCCATCAGAAGAAAAGAGACATGTCAGGACATTCCATTACTAACAGGAAAAAATTTAATTGGCAGAATGTTTTGAAAAGTTATTTTCCCCTCTTTTTCCTCACCTTTTTTCTTCCCATGGCAAAATTGTTAAGTATTTGGTTTTGGCAGTAAATGCAGTTGGAGGTGTACAGGAATAAGCCAGGTGGAGGTTTACAGCCTTGGTAGAAAGCAGAAATTTTAGACTAAAAGTTGTTCCAAAACTTTGTCCTGCTGCCAAAACCCAGAAAAGAAGTGTGGACAATGCAGTCACAGGTGGCAGTCTGGGCTATAGAGACTGCAAGATGACTGACTGCAGCACTCAGAGGAAAGCTAGAGGGAGGGCACTGGACTTCAGAACTGGCTTGAGCTGCTTACGAGACTTTGTAGCCAAGGAAAAAGATAATCCAGCTCTTCTTGAAGACTGAGAATATTCACAGAAGCATCTTTGGCTAAGCAAAGAGTTTCTTAATGAACTAATAGTGAAATGAAAGTGGAAACAAGAATACATAGGAGGAGTATAAAAGAAATGCTCAGACAAAAGAAGATGAAATCAAATTGACCAGTGTCAAAATGAACTCAAACTATCAACACAATTCAAGGCAATCGGGAAGAATTGTGTGAGTGGGCTGATACAGAAGTGTGATATATTAAGACTTCATGAGAATTAACTCAGTACACTGATAGTATTGCAGGATCTCTATCTCCTATCTTCGAATATTACTCAAATACTACTCTTATTATGGGCAGGGAAAAGGCTGACAGCACACCTGTCGTTAAGAAAGGCAAGAGAATTTGAGCAACTGCAAATTGATATGTGGACAGGGGTAGCAAAGAAATCTGGCTGCTTTCTCTGTGAGGCCATTCTGCTTAATCTTTCAAAGGTCATGTAGATCAGCAGATGTCTGTGCTAACGTGAGAAAGGAACAAGAGACATGAGTTGAACTACGGGCATGATAGCCTCAATTTGGTCTCTGGGGAACTCAAAGAGCAAGTTCTCCAGACACAGAAGCATTGGTAACAGACAGATTTTACAAAGATAAATTATGCTTGAACAATCTGATTGCTTCCAGTGACAAAAAAATTACCTATGATCTGCTTTATGGATGAGGCTAAAACAGAGAGGCTAAAATATCTTGACTTTGCTAAGACTTTACTTAAAACTCTTCCATCAGAACCTCATTGATAAACTGAAGAAGTACATATTGGCCAGGCTATTGGATGAGCTGACAATTGTCCAGGCTGCTGGTCTTACTCAGGAGCAATCAATGACTTGATGTCTCTTTGGCACTGGGTAACAAGTGGAGCATGACAGGAATCAATGCTTGAGCCAATACTGTTCAATAACTTCATCAACTGCCTTAACGTTGAGAAAGTGTGATGCCTCAGCAGATTTCTGAATTATTCAAAACTAGGAGAGAAGGAGTTGGTGGGTGAACTGTAGTTCTTCATTTCAGTAACAACTTGCTAAAAGTAAAGATTAGATCATCAGGGAACCCTTAAGATTCAGTAAGGAAAAATGCAAAGATTTCAGGACAGAACAGCCCTGCCTATGCATTGGTACAGGCCAGAAAAAAATGGCTGCTCTCCTGAAAAGAACATGGAGTAACAGTGGATATCAACCTACCTAAGAACCAAAAGTATCTTTCCTGTGAAGATGTTGAGATGCTGCCACAGGTTGCCCAGAGGAGATATGAGGCCCCATCATTGAAAATGTTCAAGGCAAGGTTGGATGGGGCAACCTGGTCTGGTGAGAGCTGTCCTAGCCTGTGCAGGGAGTGGAACTAGATAGTCTTCAAGATCTTGTCCAATACAGCTATACATGAGGAGAAGGGACTTATATGGGGTGAAGTATTAGACATCTTTGAGAGAAAGGTGGTGTTGATCTGAATCCAGCAATGGCTCTAAGTCTAATAATTTAGTTACCTAGTTCATGTATACTGAAAATTGTAATGTTGTTTAATCACAGTTATTGCTCATCGCTATACTGTCACCAAATCTATGTAACATAACTTGCCCAGGAAAAATGCATCCATATTTCAGTCTTCCAAATAAAGTCCTGACCACAGATCACATCTATCAGTCTACAAATTTTTTATTTTTTTTTTTTTTATCTTTGTTTTGTAATTGAACCTTTGGTTTGCTGAATCACATCACTAGGGAAAATTTGTTAATGTTCTATGGTCTGAAGTCACTGGGTCTGCTCCATTTACAGTCAGTTTAGGGTAAGATTCTTTTATTTGTTATAATACCTAATTTTTTTCTGCATCTTCCTTCCTACCTCTGATTTCATGTGGATTTATTATGACATGTGATTATCTGAAGAATTTCCTCAAGGTGCCATACTCAGTTTCAGAGGCTACATATTCTGTTTCACCATGTATTAGCAATACCAAATTGTATGGTAGTTTCTGTTGACTATTGTTTTTTAATCTCAGTAGGTCTAGCTTTATTTGACCAAGATACAAAGAAACAATGCTGTCTCTAGCCTATAGTAGTTACTACATTTATTTAGAGTATGTAATCAGAAGTCAGCATTTGAAGGGGGAATAAAACCTACATGGATGTAAGGTCAAAGGTATGACAAAGAGAAAGGAGGGCTGAGAGCTATTAAAAAATTATCTGCTCCTCTAAAGATCTGAAAACAACAGAATTAATATGGTGTTGTATATTTGCATGGATAGAAAAACATACACAATTCAAATAGATACTGACCGCTTCACATAATCTGTCACAGTACGAAAAATATAAAAGCATCAAAATTATACATCAGAAGATGTGCCTTGTGAAATCAATGCCTTTAGGGTATCTTAAAATGTTCTGCTGCTTTCTTCCTCAAACCCTGATGTGAACTACTTAACCCGAGGTCCACAGTATTAAGTTCCTGCTCTCACCTCAAGCAGCTCTAAAAGCATCAGTGCTGTACCTGCACATTAGAGACGTGATTAGAAAGAAAAGATAAGCAATTTACATTTCAAGAGAGGAGTCAGCTATCCCATGCTTCTTTTTTCAATCAGCCTTTCTCTCCCTCCCCCCAGTAATTTAGAAAACCTTCATGTATGAAGTAATTTTTTTGCAAGTAAGTAATTTCAAGGTCCATTTCTGGTTAAATAAAGAATACTGAAGAAAGAAGAAATAAGTTAACTTAGAAGGGTATATGTTTTGGTAAATGTGATAGGAGTCAAAGAACAAACATTCTTAAGAACTGAAGAAATCAGATATTCTGTAACTGCATTTTCTCTTTGCCATCCTTTTGCCTATGAAACAAATACCAGGACTATAACTTAAAAACAAAAGCAAAGACAAAAACAAAAACAAAACAAACTAGAAAAAGAGACCAACCAACAACAACAAAACAAAACCAACCAACCAACCCATTAAACAGACAAAAAAAACCCAAACCCCAAAGCACACAAACAAATCCCCAAATAACCAGAAATTTGAATATATTTTTATTATCACTGAACACTTAGTTGCTGTTTCAGAATAAGCTTTGTAATGTCTCTCTATAGGATGGAGAGGGAGGTGTCTTAAACTCAATTGCTTGATTCTTATCTGTGATACAGACAACAAAAATAGAAAAGCCAAAGTCAAAGATGAGAGTAGGTGTGACTTTGTAATGTTTCTTTTACAAAACACCTGAATTCCTCTCTTTCACGTATTTCGTAAGTGGTCTGGGATTAATACCATGGAAACAGGAAGCATAAAATTGAAGTCCTGAGTCACTGACCCTAAGTCATTCATCCCTGTACCCTGATATAGAAAAAACTGTGTAAAGTAATACAGATCAGAAAGTTATTAACTGCTCTTTTCTTTTTTTTTCCTTTTTTTTTTTTTCCTTTTTTGCTGTGCTTGAAAATCTCATTTATTTGATGTTTATAAGCCTTTGAAATTTCCAGGGCACTTACATTTGAAGTCATCTGATCCAAGCTCTCACTCAAATCAGAACTAACTTCAGTAAGAGATTCAGTTTCAATGTTAGAGCAGGCTGCTCAGGTAATGTTTGACTATTTAGGTCGCCTGTTCTAATGCTTGACCACCTTCACTGCAAATTTTTTTTTTCCTTAATACCTAACCTGAACTTCCTTTTGTTACAGTTTTTGTCCATTAGCTCTCATCTTATAGTCTACAACAATGGCATGCTAGCCATAAAATTTTTAATGATGGATCTCACCTAGATTTCTAACATCTCTCACTATTTAAGTCAGTGTATAACATTTTTTTGTGATGTCACCCAGTCTGCTTGGTACAGCAAGCCCCTCTGCTGGGGACAATCCATTTTAGCTGAGAGGTACAAACATCCTGGTGAGAATATTGTCATGGTTACAAACTGCAGCTTGAAGTAACAAGGTTTTCAGAGGTGCTGAATGTTCACAGGGGAGAAGACAAATGCTTAGCAAGTTCTAAAAGTGAAATAACACGCATGCCTAAATGGAGAGGTAGGCACCCTGCAAACACCTTGTTTGAGTTTCTGGCTTCTGTGTTGCTAAGCAAACTGCACTCTTGTCTTCTTAGTAACACTTACAGGATGAGTGAATAGGTATCTGGCTTATCTCAGTGTCTTGCTACTGAAAGTTTATGCAGTGGAAAAAAGGTCAATGTGTTGACCTTTTTCTGAATCACGGTGAATCTCTGAATCACGGTGGTGAAAATGTAAAAAAAAAAACCAAACCAGGCATTTTCTTGCATCGCTGGATTTACATATGTCCTTGGGGAACAGACACCAGTGTGCCAACTGTAAACTCTGCTGGAACCAGCTAGCTTTGCCTGTTAATACACAGCTTGCTTGGAGGAAAAAGTCAAGGTAACTTGTATTAATTACAATTTATATTAATAACATATCCAAGTGTCACAGTTTTAGCCAATAACGAGGTGACAAGTTCTGTTATTCCTCCCACCACCACCCCAGGGAAAGATAAAAGGAGGGCAAGGAGGAGAGACTTTAAGGCAGGAAAAAAGAACTAGAATAGATTTCATGAAATACTACTAATAATAATGGTGAATTACATACAGATATAAATACACACGTGTAAAGATATTCAATGATATAGATGAGTAGGCCAATAAAGAAACAAAGCTCCTCAGCTGATAATTTCCTCCCAAACACAAATGGGAGGAAATTGGTAAAAGTCCACAAAAGCCTTGGAGCATCTGACCTAGTCCTACTCAGAGAGGCAGGAGAAGGCAACCTGTGCTGATGAACAATGTGCTTCTTCTCCATCAAGATAAGCAAAATGCAGGAGTAGCAGCAGGAAAGATGACAAACAAGCAGACCCCAATCCAGCCAGCACATTGTCCAGGGTGGCCAGAGGAGGGCTCTCTAAGGATCAGTTTTGCATTGAGAATTATGGAAGGGAACACTGAGATTGGTCCATTTGGGTCATCTAACCCATCCTCTCCTCCCCAAGTCACAGCTGTAACTGCCACATCTACAGGATGCTTGGAGGAGGTCTCAGAGGGTCTCAGGTCAGTATGGCCATAGGCATTTTTTATCCTGGTCGTCTCAAAACCAGGACACCAAGGTTGCACAGTAGCCATTCAGAAACAGGAGTCTGTAGCCAAGACTGTGGTTTCTAAAGTGAAACTGAATTCCAGGGAGATGCAGTCACAATAAATATGTTTTTAAATAATGCTGATGTGACATTAACAAGATATACTGTCAGTATTGCTAGTACTTTTGGTTTGTTGAGCCACCTCAGTACATTTTATCTGAGAATCTCAAAGAGATTAAGGTCATTAATCACACAGTTTTTACAGAGACCACTGTAATTTTCTTTTGTTTAAAATTCAGATGATTGAAACTTGATGAAGGTTGAATAAGTGGCAGAGCTAGAAAAATCTCCTATAATCCTTACATCAGTTCTGCCCATGTGTTAGTAATTTATACTCCTGCACAATGTTATTGGTACCCATTTTCCTTTCTTTGGGTTCAAGCTGTCTTTTTAGGCACCATGAGGCAAGAAAGAGCATCAATGAAGAGGAAGCAGTCAGCAACAGTTTGCCTGATATATACAAACCAGACCATCAGGGGAATAAAGAAAAAGAAAAAAAGAAAAAAGAATTAAAATAAAAAAAATTTAAAAGGAAAGAAATTGAGGCATTTGAATCTTTATTTATTTCACACAGTTTTTTTAATAATTAGCATGAAACAAAACAAAAAAATATCTCATTGGGGTTGGTTGGGGCATAATTTTGTTAAGGAAATGTTTCTTGACTAATTCTTCTAGACTCAGACTACTCAGGTTACAAATTAATGCTAGTCACTAAGCTGGGCTAAAAACATTTTAATACAATTATATAATTTTCTTCCATTTTGACCCTTACAACTGCACTAAAACCATTTCACAACCATGTTGTTTGAGTGTTTATGTAGTACAGAAAGTTTTACATATCTAAACAGAAATCAGAAACTCTTTTTGGTTAGTTGTCAACATCAACAAGCAAGCATTCTACCTTTGTATTTTTGCTTCAGTAGCCAATCTGACTGCTTTCATAGGCACATTTTTCCTGCTTTTTCCTCCCAGTGGGACTGGCTGGGATATTTCAGCAAGGTGGTTTAAACTGGCAGTTCTATCACCACAGAAGCAGGTCACCAGCTTTGATGGAACTTGTCCTGAAGTTTTGCCTTCTCCTTCTCCTTTCTACTTAGCAAAGTGTTAAGACATCTTTTCTCTCCTACAAAATCTGGCAACAGTGGTAAATTCTGCACTGCTCAGCAGAGATGTATTCAACATGTTTACTTGAAGCTATGAATTTTTGTCATTTTCTCTCCCAGGGAAACTCCACTGTAGAATAGTAAAGCTCCAATATTAGTGGCAATCATCTCTTATTTAGTGATTTAAAAGACAGACATTTAATTTAAAGACATTATTTTGACTTCTATTGTATTGAGCAAAGAAAAGCAAGAGATTCTAATGAATAATTTTTCTTCCTTCTTTCTTGCCATTGAGACCCTGAGCAAGCAATTTAGGAAAAACACCTAAATTTAGATGACTGTATCTTCATAAACTGAGCTAGATGTTAAATCAGACCTGGATATTTTCTAATACAGAACAAATTTATTTGTACCTTTGAATGTCATATTGCAGGGTTTTGCCTTTTTTTCCCTGCTCAAGATTTTCTTCCTTTGAAGAGCTGTATAAATGAACTTAAGCTGCACAGACAAAGCCAGGTGGCAGAGAAAAAGCACAGTGTCTAAATCTGTAGGATCAATGAATTATACAATAAATGCAATCATGTTATTTTATCCAGATACTTCACTTCTCCAGGTGAATCAGAGCAGTAGCCACTGTTGTAAATTAATTAACTGATGGCAAGCTACCAATTAAAAGCTGATAAATGTTGTTTGCTCTTTCCAGTTTATCATATGGTCACTTTAATTCATCTAAAAATATCAACAGTTACCAAGCCTTTGACAAACTGTTTGGTTCAGGTTAGGTTTTTTTCATCTAATATGTGATTCTTATTACCACAGTTTGATTAGGCTCCAGATGTTCTTCCATCGTGCATGAATGTGAACATTACAAATGGACTAACCATTCACAGGAGGAGCAACAAAACCAGAGCTAGCAAAAACTCATTGCAGCCAACAGGCTGAAAGACTTGGGGCAGGCAAAACCTTCATTTGCCCCATTACCCATGAAATTTCTGCACTGGTTGGTGACTGTGAATAAACTAGAGTATTTGCCCATTTGCTTAATTCCTTTATTTGTACAGGAGACAAATGGGTATACAGGTAAGTTCTATAACACAGACTGTGAAAGTCCTACTTTTTGAGACAAGAAAATCATCCTTTTTGTGTTTATAAGATTTGATTGGTTATGGACAGCACTGTATGAGTCACATAAGATAGTAATTATCTAAAATACTTTTTTCATCCCATGCTAGCTTACATTACCTATAGATCATCAGGGAAAGAAGAACAAAGGGACTTTTTTTTGCTGCTTGCAAAAAGCAAGCATGTTTTTCCTGTGTCATTTGAGACTGGTGGAGCAGTATAATTCCACTACCCACTATGTGACACAGGAGATTTCAACTTTGACAGAACTTTTGCACTGGTTCTGTCCATTTGAGAGCTTAGAGAATAGATTTTAGTCTGCATTTACACCAACACTACCTGCAGGATTTTCATGTCTTTGTGTCAGGCATTAGGCTTCAGATTAAAGCCAGTCCATCTTCCTCAAGTCTGTGCATCAGAAAAGCTGATATATTTTGAGCCAGTTTCTTTAAAGTATCAGTGAATAAGGAATGGACTACATGTAGGTAATAGAAAAGAATTTGGGAAGCACAAAGAATTTTCTTGAGGCTGTGCTGGAATGAACACAAAGCATTTACAGAGCTGCAGATAAGCCTGAAGAGTCAGATAAAGCTAGAAACAAACACTGAGAACAAGATTCAATTAGCGGTAATTTGGAGTAGAAATTAATCTTCAGTTACCATTAAACAATTCTTGAGTGAAAAGCAAGAATCCATTTAGCTTTTCTGAATTATTACCTGCAAAGTCAATAGGTGTTTGTTATCCTAGCGAGAGCAAGCTTGTTATCACTCCCCTTTCTTAACTCCTAATGGAGCCAGCTGTTTATTTTGGATAATGGTGCACTTCACAGCACATACCAAACCTTCATGCTTTAACTTGGTTTAACTTGGAAAGTAAAATGGTACACAAGAGCAACACGGGCATACTGAATATAAAGAGATAAGCTGTTTAGCAAGGGAATTCTCTAATTAGTTGTCATACATTCCACTAATATTATAAGGGATATGCAAGGTAGCTAGCTAATCAGATTACGCTGAAATCAACTTTCTTACATGATAGACTGGGAATTCCAAAGGCCCTGCTAAAGAATAGGGTAAATTTTTGACATTCTGCCTAAAGACAGACACTTACAGCTCCCTTATTCTCAGCTCCTTTCCAATAATATGAAATTCTCTGTGAAGAATCCATGGGTGGTGTTTGAAGTGTGTCTAATGTTCCACTGGTACCCAGGTCATGTTGGACCAGCTCCCACTCCTGCAGCAAAATGGGACAAGTGGGTATGAATTGAGTCTGACATGATTTTCTTTATGCAGAGAGATGAAAGCAGCTCATTTCACAAACAAAAGAGTTTCCAGATTTAAAAAGGCATGTATATTATTGCTGTTACACAGTTCAGAAGGTTTGCTTTCAGCTTTCAAATGGTAAAGGAAAAAGAAATTTTTTTTTCCTTTTTTTTCTTTTTTTTTT
Source organism: Calypte anna (assembly GCF_003957555.1). Taxonomy (NCBI): domain Eukaryota; kingdom Metazoa; phylum Chordata; class Aves; order Apodiformes; family Trochilidae; genus Calypte; species Calypte anna. Next base: position 5,607,696 of record NC_044274.1, read on the forward strand.
TTTTTGTGACATAATGTACACAGAATACATATCACTTTCTCTCTTGTCTCTGGAAAATTTGCTAATCTTAGAAAAAATTTAATCTGAAGACTATTTTTCAACTTCATGCTGAAAAATACTAATTTTTATAACTTCATGTTAAGACTCTTGTGGCAGAAGAAGAAAGCTTGAGTTCAAGTTTTCAAGTTTCTTCCCTAAAGATCTTTTTCTTGCATTTTACATGACTCAACCCAGCACAGACTGTGATGTAAATGGGATGTAGTGATGTTAGTTAATTCCCTGCTGAAAGCTGTGGACTGAAGCCAGTCCCATACAAATGAAAACAAGTCTCAAAAAAGAGCTTGGAAGACTTTTTTTTTTTCTATCCCAGATGACAATATAGAATTCTTAATTCAACACTTTTAAGGAAATAGGATTGTCTATGCAGATTAGTTGTTTAGCTCATATTGATAATTACATTCCTGTAAAACAGAGAAAGGCAGTCAGCATAAAATACAAGAGGTTAAATGAAAGAGAATAATACATAAACAAATTTAAATTATACAACTGATGTTTAATTTTGTTACATAACAAAACAAATCCAAACAAAGGGGAAATGAGAGTCGCTCCAGCAATAGAGAATGTTCTGAAATGTCAAGCACTACCACTTTGAATTATGGTAAAGGAATATGCCTAAACCATTATAATTTTGTCCCAACCACTTCTATCCAAATACATAACTAACAGCTCACACAAACTTCTGAATAGATCTAAAATATAAATTCACTTCTCTATCATTTTCTAAAGTGACCGAAGTACCCAGAATACTCTCACGTTTGTGTAGTGCCTACTTCAAATTTATACTTTGAGCAGATGAAAGCATTTAGCATTGTTTGGCTCACATTCACCAGAAGCTAGTTCTGAATGTGATAATACTGAAAACAGCTTCTTGCTGTGTTTTAGAAAAGCTAGAAAAAGCTTATAAAAGCATGCTTGTGTGAATGTATGTCACAATAAGGTGGCAATCTTCATCTCTTCTAACTTTTCATGCTATAAGAGGTACCTGGAGAGCTTTAATCTTCCTCTGAAAGAGATACCTAGCACAGGAACATCTTATTCAGAGCTGATCTTAAGTTCCTGAACTTTCCTTAAAAATCTACATGTTATTCTATGGATAACAGTAGCTACTGTTCCTCTTATAGCTAAAAAAAGAGACAAGATTCTCTTGTACCTTAACTAGTTAGGTTAATCACTGATACTTTTGGCTTCAAACCCACTTTACCAGCCTTTCTTGCACACATTAGTAAGGAAAGCAGCTTATTCATATGGTTTCTTACGGTCAAAGTGTTCAGCATGTTGCAGATACCATCTTCTTCATGGCTTCTTCTGAACCCACAACATCCAGAAATAAAGTGCTTGTAAACAGCATAACTGGGCAACTAAGTACATTTTTAACCACAGTGCATTACTCTCCAGTTGAAAAAGAGTGAGGTTTGGTATCAGACTTGATCCAGCTGAAGATGCAGTTGAAAGGATTCTTGCAAATGGAAACTCCTTTTACTCTCTGGACAGGAGAGACAAACAATCTCTTCTGTTTGAGAGACTCTACATCCCAAGTTAGCACTACTATCTGCAAAGATCCCAATAAACTAATTTTTTTTTAGCACAGGGTGTCCTATTTTAACATGACTTTGAACTTTAGGACAAGTTTCAGCAGAGCAGTGAGATTTTTTATAACATCTGCATGTTTACTAGTTTACTTCGTATGCATTTATGCAAATACATTCTTACCAGCTGTTTCTCATGGTGACAACAGATTCTAGAAGTATATCACATGAAATTTTCTACCACTAAAGAAACATCTTCACCTAAACTTGGTGCTTGGTTCTGACAGACTCTACTGAAAGAAAAAAAAAAAAAAAAAAGTTGTGTTGATCATCTTCTGCCAGTGAAAACTACATTTTTAAAAGCACGAACATCAGCATTATAATATTTATATTATAATAAACAAAATGCAAGCTCTCATTGCAAACTCTCAAAGTACAATTTTTCATGAGGATAGAAAAATTATAAAGCTTCATTTTAACTCTGACTGTAGCATCTGACTTGACTATCATCACATCAACTTAACAATGTTTTTCCAAGACCTCATTCATTGCAAGGGAAACGTAAACTGTACTTCTTAAACATAAAAAAAAGCTTTTTTCTGCTGCCTCTCCACAATAAAATGCGTTCACAAATCACCTAGACTGTGGACTATAACATGACATCTCATATTAAAAATCACTGTATGAAAGAAACTGCTTTGGAAATATGTTCTATCAAATCTCTGCTTTCTGAAATGTGTGTAACATCTACAGGGGTTTCACTTCATGTTGAATGACTGTTTCCTGCTGGTATTAAATGCTTTGTTTTGGACAGGTGGCTCTCAACTCTATAAGCAAAGGAATTTCTATCTCATGCCTTAATTGAAGTTCTGAATAAGCGTTTTGAAGGAAATTAACATAAAGAAGAAACATTCTGACCATGCAATACTATGCGGTTACTGTATAGATGTGTCTTCCTCAACTAAGTTATATTGCAAGGACTTCTGGAGGGAAAAGGCTGCAGATCATCTGGTGTCATTCTTCTCTTAAGTCTTAAAGAAACAGTGACAAAAGTTTTGACCTTCACCAAAACCATGACATATTTATGCATATGTGTATATACGAGGAGTGGCTTGTGTATGTTCAAAGCATTTTGGCTGCTGTCTAAACCTCTTTTTTTGATGTTAATCCTAAATTTCTTGCCCACTGTCAAATTGCGTGTTCACTGTGTAGCACTCAATTTTACAGGTTATCAAAAACTTTGAAAAAACTTCTTCACCAAATCATAGAATCATAGAATCATAGAATTAGCCGGGTTGGAAGGGACCTCAGAGATCATCTAGTCCAACCCTTGACCCACCGGAGCAGTTGCTAGACCATGGCACTGAGTGCCACATCCAGTCTTTTTTTAAATGTCTCCAGGGACGGAGAATCTACCACCTCACCGGGCAGTCCATTCCATAGCCTAATCACCCTCTCCATGAAGAAATTCTTTCTAATATCTAACCTAAACCTCCCCTGGCACAACTTAAGACTGTGTCCTCTTGTCTTGTTGAAGGTCGTCTGTGAAAAGAGTCCAGTTCCCACCTCGCTACAGCCTCCTTTCAGGTAGTTGTAGACAGCAATGAGGTCTCCCCTGAGCCTCCTCTTCTTCAGGCTGAACAGCCCCAGCTCTCTCAGCCTCTCCTCATAGGGCCTGTGCTCGAGTCCCTTCACCAGCCTGGTTGCCCTCCTTTGGACCTGTTCCAGGACCTCTACATCCTTCTTAAACTGAGGGGCCCAGAACTGGACACAGTACTCGAGGTGTGGCCTAACCAGTGCTGAGTACAGGGGAAGAATCACCTCCCTGGACCTGCTGGTGACGCTGTTTCTGATACAGGCCAGGATGCCATTGGCCTTCTTGGCCACCTGGGCACACTGCTGGCTCATGTTCAGTTTCTTGTCAATGCAGACTCCCAGGTCCCTTTCTGCCTGGCTGCTCTCCAGCCACTCTGTCCCCAGCCTGTAGCGCTGCATGGGGTTGTTGTGGCCAAAGTGCAGGACCCGGCACTTGGCCTTGTTGAACCTCATCCCGTTGGAATCGGCCCAGCTCTCTAGTCTGTCCAGGTCCCTCTGCAGAGCCCTCCTGCCTTCGAGTTGGTCCACACTTCCTCCCAGCTTGGTGTCATCTGCGAATTTGCTGATGATGGACTCAATCCCTTTGTCTAAGTCGTCAATAAAGATATTAAACAGAACTGGGCCCGGCCGCCAACTGGATGCAGCCCCGTTCACCACCACTCTCTGGACCCGGCCCTCCAGCCAGTTCCTAACCCAGCACAGGGTGCTCCTGTCCAAGCTGTGGGCTGACAGCTTTTTCAGGAGAATGCTGTGGGAGACGGTGTCAAAGGCTTTGCTGAAATCCAGGTAGACCACATCCACCGCCTTCCCCTCATCCACCAGACGGGTCACCTGATCATAAAAGGAGCTCAGGTTGGTCAGACAGGACCTGCCCTTCCTAAACCCGTGCTGGCTGGGTCTGATCCCTTGCCCATCCTGCAGGTGCTGTGTGATTGCACTGAGGATGATCTGCTCCATAACCCTGCCAGGCACTGAGGTCAGGCTGACGGGCCTGTAGTTTCCCGGGTCCTCCTTCCGGCCCTTTTTGTGGATTGGCGTGGCATTTGCCAACTTCCAATCATCTGGGATGTCCCCTGTGAGCCAGGACTGTTGGTAGATGATAGAGAGAGGCTTGGCGAGCTCTTCTGCCAGCTCCCTCATCACTCTTGGGTGGATCCCATCCGGCCCCATAGACTTGTGGGGGTCCAAGCAGCTCAAGAGGTCCCTGACTGTGTCCTTCAATATTACAGGGGGGCTGTTTAGATTTTTATCACCTTCTATAGGCTCCAGAAGCCTGCTGTCAACAGGATAACCTGTCTTTCTGTTGAAAACTGAGGTAAAGAAGGTGTTAAATACCTCAGCCTTTTCCTCATCTTTGATAACTATATTTCCACCCATGTCCAGTACAGAATGAATATTTTCCTTGCCTCTTCTTTTGCTATTGATGTATCTGTAGAAGGATTTCTTATTGTCCTTCACAGAGGTAGCAAGATTCAGTTCATGTTGTGCTTTTGTCTCTCTGATTTTCTTTCTACATGACCTGACTATATTCCTAAATTCCTCTTGAGAAGTTAACCCTTTTTTCCATAATTGATAGGCCCTCTTCTTAATCCTAATTTCTTTCAGAGTCTCCCAGTTCAGCCAGGCTGGTTGCCTTCCCCGCCGGCTCGCCTTCCGGGACTCTGGGACAGCCTGTTCCTGTGCTTTCAGAATATGCTCTTTGAAGTATGTCCATCCCTCCTGGACCCCTCTGTTTTCAAGGGCTGTTTCCCAGGGTATACTCTGAACTAGTCTTTTGAATAGTCCAAAATCTGCTCTCTGGAAGTCCAACACAGAGGTTTTACTGACAACCCTCCTTGTATCCCTGAGTATTGAAAACTCTATTATTTCGTGGTCACTAAGTCCCAGTCGTCCATCAACCACCACATCTCCCACCAGCCCCTCTCTGTTTGTGAAAAGAAGGTCAAATGGGGCTCCTTCCCTGGTGGGCTCATTTACTAGTTGGAGCAGGAAATTATCTTCAATAGACTCTAGGAATCTCCTAGACTGCCTCCTCTCTGCGGTGTGGAGTTCCCAGCAGATGTATGGCAAGTTGAAGTCACCTACGAGAATAAGGGATGATGATTTTGAAACATCCTCCAGTTGCTTGTAGAATATTTCGTCAACCTCATCATCCTGATTGGGCGGTCTGCAACAGACTCCCATCACGATATCGGCCTTGATGACCTTCCCACTGATTCTAACCCACAGGCATTCTGCCCTATTATTGGTGGTCTCAACTTCTACAGTGTTGAGAGATTCTCTAACATATAGGGCTACCCCTCCACCTCTCCTACCCTGCCTGTCCCTTCTGAAGAGCCTGTATCCACCCATGGCAGCACTCCAGTCATGGGAGTCATCCCACCACATTTCCGTGATAGCGACTACATCATAGCTTTCCTGCCGCACGATGGCTTCCAGCTCTTCCTGTTTGTTGCCCATGCTGAGTGCATTGGTATACATGCACTTCAGCTGGGCTGCTGATTTGTCATTTATCTCGGGTAGTCCACCTTTAGGTTCCTCTCTGGAGAGCTCAGTTTCAACCCTCTCCCCCTTCAAACCTAGTTTAAAGCCCTCCTTATCAGCCCCTTCAACCTATGACCTAGAGTCCTTTTCCCCCTGTTAGTTAGATGAAGTCCATTAGATCTAATGACACAAGGCAGTTTGGGATTTGCCCCATGGTCGAAGAAACCGAAGTTCCGCCGGTGGCACCAGTCCCTTAGCCACCTATTAATGAGATGGGTTTTCCTAGTCCTCTCCTCATTCAAGCCTTCTACTGCAGGAACTGAGGCGAAGACTACCTGTGCTCCTGACCCATCGACTAACCGACCCAGGGCCTTGAAATCCTTTTTAATCCCTCTTGTACTTCTTCCAATAATTTCATCACTGCCAGCCTGAACTACCGACAGTGGATAATAGTCCAAGGACTGAATTAGCTGAGGGAGTCTCTTACTAATATCCCTCACCCGGGCGCCAGGAAGGCAGCAGACCTCTCTATGGGATGGGTCAGGTCGACATATAGGGCCCTCAGAAGAGAGTCACCAACTACGACTACCCTTCTTCTTTTCTTTGTAGGTGAAGTTTTAATCTGTCTGCTAGACAGGGGGTGAACGGGAGGCCTTATGGACAGATCGTCCTCTTGTCTGTCCTCTTCTTGATTCTCTGAGTTCAGGGCCTCATATCTGTTCTTTATGGGCACCTGGGGGAGAGGTGGGGGTTGGGAGAGAATTCTTTTGCCTTTTCAGTGGGGGACCTGTTTCCATTCTCCCCTATCCACCTGGTCTGCATCAGCTGCCTGATAGGAGGAGGGGCAGGGCTTAACCTTCTCCTGTTGGATTTCAATTGTAGTTGAAAGGGTGTGACTCCACCAGTCAATTTCGTTTTCACTTTCCCTAATACTTCTTAGTCGCTCTACCTCCTCCTTAAGCTCTGCTACCATGCTCAGCAGGTCGTTGACCTGCTCGCATCTCACACAGACCTTATTTTCACTGTCCGCCGGTGCCAGGACGAGGCTTAAACATTCTGCACACCCGGAGACTTGAACAGGTACGTCCATTTTATTGTCCCTCTTCAGGGATTCTGTCTGTACGGACACACCCTTTTTCTCAACAGCAGCAGTTTTTGCTTTTTTTGAAACCATTGTTATCTGTGCCCTTCCTGCTTGCTCTGCCTGCGCCAACTGCCTCTTCCAATTCCTGCTTGCCTGCTCCTGTTCGCCGCGCTCCGGATCGCTGGCGCTCCCAGCAGGCGCTTTAAATCCCTCGTGGTCCGGGTGGGTGCCGCCCCCTTACAGCTGATTGGTCTCCGTAGAAACCCACCAACAGCAAGGTTACGCAGCATGCTGCCGGTAGGCGTTTGAATCCTCTGGTCGAATCGGGCGCTTTAAATCTATCTCATGTTTTAAAAAGGAAAGTCACCCTGGAAGTTATTAATATCTTACATTATCTACCTTATGTCTTCTAGTCTGCTTTTGAAAGCAACGAGACATGAGCTTGTTTTATCAAAAATAGGAGTCTATGAAAGACTCCAAGATTTCTGCCCTTGACCAAAAGAGAAGCTGCTGAAACAATGAAGCTGACAGCTAATGAGCTGATCACTAGCCAGAAAGCAAGCTGTGGAAGAGTATTTGGAAATTTATGCTCTTCTAACAGCCTTTCCTTTGGTTGTACATATCCACTGACACATTTGAGTGTGTTTACCAGATGCTACGTGTAAGTAGAGAATAAATAGACTTGCAATATTTCTTTAAAAGAGCATGTATGGAGCCATGCTTTAAACACACCTCTTACAATCCTCTGTGTTGAAGGTAATTATCTAGAGGCAATTCTGTACTTATGAGAAATCTCATAATTTTTTTTTCTCCTCTCATTTCTTCACTAAGAACTCAGTTAACTTTATGGGAAGGACTTTCTCTCTCTGAGACAAACACACACTTTTATATTCATAGGTTGCATTTTCTCTGAACTATACCACCTGTTGATCTGGTTTATATGCTGGAATTCCACAGTATGACACCAAAAAAACATACAAACAGATGTACAGGAAAAAAAAAAAAGAAATCCTTCTCACATTTGCCTGTATGAAGCTGCCTGTCTGGATACCTAGAGCAAAAGCTTTCTTGACTCATTCCACCTTGTTCTGCAAATGCCACTAGGAAGCTCATCACACTGTAGCACCACAACTTTCCCTCACTGGTGTTTTGCCATGGTCCCTTCCAGCCTCCACTGTGCTGCTGACACTTATAGCAGCCGTGTTCCTCCTCCCCTAATACACTTGCAGCTTTGAGAGCTTTTACCCCTTCGCCTTGATGACGTGGTCAGCCTCATTTTCCCTCTAATACAAAGGACTTTGTGTGCCCCATAGAACTGTGCAGCAATGTGTGCAGTCTGTGCTTGAGGCATGAAGTGCTGCCAGGGGGATTCTTTCAGAAAGAAAATGCATACACCTTTATGCAGCTTGGGGAAACAGATGGGTCAGAAATAACCATCAAGTTTATTTCTCAGTGAGATTTCTTAATTTTAAGCAAATATTTGGTGACTGCATCCACCTTTTGCTATCCTTTCTAATAAGAGGTGGGGTTTTTCCTTGAAAAATGAAATTCATCTGTTCTGAAATGTGGGATTTTGCTATTCATGAGCAACACAAACTCAGTGCAGCTTCTTAAACAAAGAACCGCAAAAATGGGAATATATAACCACAGCATTAATAATGTTCCTTTAGTATTTACATATTTTCCCCAAAGAGGTGTGCTATATTTGTTTCTTGTAAATTCACATTTTGAAATGCTCATGAATATTTATTTAATTTTGCTCTCTATTGTCATAACATATTGGAGTTATATTTTTTTCCTACCAACAGGTAACTTGGCATTTCATTTGAGATTGTAACACTATATAAAAGCAAGCTAAAACATCTAGGCAGTATACTACGACATCATGGAAGAAAGAGAAAACTCGCTGGATTAAATGGGAAAAAAAATCATTAAAATTGATGCAGGGGAAACATACAAAGATAAACCAGTTTTGAACAGGTTAAATTTCAGATTTGTTAATTTAGTTGACACTAAGGTTCTAAACTTGATAAATTAAAATAGTTGTACCATTTACAGGAAGCTTGGATGATCTACTTGGACCTATTGCCAGATTCTATTTCCCGGGACCATTTGAGGGACTTGAAAAGTATTTGGACTGGATGAGACTTCAGTACTATTTGCTTCATCTGTTGAGGAAAACAATACTCAGCTGTACCTGACAGCCCCTGTAGTATCCTGTAAGTGTGACATATTTATGCAGTCTTTTAATGAAAAGAATATAGCTGTATTGAAAGAGATCAGAATGAAGAGACACACATATGTACAGTTCTTTTCCTTTTTAATGCTAGGGAGAGGCTTTCCAGGCCTGCATAGTTTTGACAACACCCTCTCAGCTTGGGAACTCTTCATTTGGTTGAACTCACATAAAGGAACAAAGCCACATTGAAAATTTTGGTACTCTTGAGTCTACAGTCCTATGACAGGACCCCAGGTGGTCTTTCAGTTTGGAAAAGAGTCAACAATTTATGACAGCTATTGGTAAGCTGTATAGGCAACTAAGTACATTTTTAACCACAGAGCATATACACCTATACTCGAGGAGCCAGTAACAAACCCTGCCAGTTCTCCAGACAACTGGTTGTGTATTGAGGAAACCTCTCCTTAAGATAGGGTACCACAGCTTTGGTAGGGATCAGTGGAAATATAGTGTTTGTCTTTGTTTAGCCTTTGTGATATGAAGTTCCTCTCATGCCTGGAGTTTCTATAGATTTTGTAAACCTGTGTGTACCTCCATGACATAGTCAGGTATAGCTTCTGACATGTGAAAAACAAATAAGAACAACATTAACAAATACACAGAAGAGACAGTATGATGGCAAAGTGAGACTACACTCAGTTTTACAGTCATCTAATATGAACAATTGTTCATAAAATTTAATATGAACTATTGTTCATAAAATAGGCCATGTCCCATTGTTAGGAGACAATTTGGAGAATAGTTATTCAGTCAAAGAAAAGGCACAAAAATAGAAGCAACTCCTAGAAAACTCTGTCTCTCCCTTTCCCAAATCCCTGTTCATAAAATGGGCCATGTCCCATTGTTAGGAGACAATTTGGAGAATAGTTATTCAGTCAAAGAAAAGGCACAAAAATAGAAGCAACTCCTAGAAAACTCTGTCTCTCCCTTTCCCAAATCCCTACATGCCTTTTCCTTTCTCCCTGCTTCCCCACCTCTTCCTCTGGGAAATAAGCTCTCTTCATTCAGCCACAGGAAGTGTAACACTGATTTTTTAGCTAAAAGGATTAAAAAAGCGGGAAAATAGAAAGAGAAGAAGGGAAGAAAACAAGGGCTGAGATCTGAGGCAAAGCACTGATTGAGTTCTATTAATGTCTTATTACCTACAACTAGCTAAGCTGACTAGCTCAGTCATACACTATACACCACAGTGTTCTGTGTTTAAGTAAATCCTCTCATGATAAACCATAGTGCTTTAAATGTCAACAGAACCCAACATCTAAAAAGAAAAAAAAAAGTAATGTACTGTCATCTTTTAAAAAAAAATCTTAGCCCTCCTTTTCAGTTATGACAAATCTTATTTTTATTTTCCAGCTGTAACAAAGACACAAAGACAGTTTCATGAATCTTGCCTAAGCTGCTTGGCTAGACTGCTTCACTGACAGTAGAGAAGGTTCAAGATGGCTGGCGAATTAAAAGGTAGAATAATGCAGTCAGGTAAATGGTATGAGCCTGAGTACAGCCTGATGAGCCTGAGTGGTCAGATATATTCACATATTTGTTATTCAGAGACTACTAGAGGAAAAAACCTTACAAACCAGAAAGCTGTCTTACTCACATAACTTGGATACTAGAGGCAACTTTTAGCCTCTAGATCTCCTTTGGTCTGCTGCAAATTTCTCAGATAGAAAGTTATCTAACAGATCAATTCTGTCTCACTTGAAGTGTAATCTGTACCGATAAGAATATCCACAAAGAAGACAGGAACTCAAAATAATGATCTTTAAAATCTTGTACAGCTACAACATCAGAACTTGAAGCATCTCAGGTTTTTGTTTTGGTTGCTCCAGAGAATACTGAATGCTCTAAACCATGTCAGAGAAGAAGGCAAAAGAGGTGAAGTCATGGCTTCAATACTTGCCTCAGTGATGTACATTTATCTGTGAACAATTAGCACATTATCTAGCACAGGTCTGGTCTGTTCCAGTTAACATTCTTCTGGAGAATCCCAAACATAATTCAGGGGCCATTGTGGGATAGGCTCTGTTTCCAGTAAGCAGTAGGGATTGTATTTCACCATATTTGTCTTGTTTCATCCACAAGGATTACAGTGTCTTTGCACCTCATGAGTATGTGTCTTTAGGTAAGCGACTTAATGAATCAAGTTTTTTTTCCTGAGGGAATGCATATTATGACTGAAGGTGAAGCCTGGGGAGTCCTCAAGTATCTTGTGATTTTATAGACCTGGATACTGCATCCAAGAGGCAACCAGCAAGTAGTTTTAACTTTGAACTACCAATGTTTAATTAAGAGGGGTGAGAATCAATTACTTTCATTTCATTTGCTGATTTCTTCTGTTGTTAGGCAGTCTTTGTTTCAAGTCTCTTCTATTGATGTTTAGTGTCCTGTTTTCCAGGCTGCTGCTATCTGAATGTATCTGGTCAGCTCTCTGACAAATTTTGAATTGTTCATCAGTGAAGATTTAACTGGTCATCTTGATTTAGCAATTTTCATTTAATAGGTTGAATAACCCGTTTCCTTTGTGCCACTTTATTAAACTTTTATGGATAAAGTTCTGTTTTGTGCTTTTGTTGTTAATGTTAAATTTATTTGTCCAGCTCAAACTGCTGGGCAATTGTTGCCATGAAACAGGCTTCAAACACTAAAATTGTAAGAAGAATCCTATATCTCCTTATTGATTGACTGATCACATAGAAGGCAAAGCATAAGCCTAAGTGTTTCAGCATGAGCAAAGAGTAAACAGTTGGGCATATAGGGCAATCACACTAACAAAGTAAATATTTGAGCACAATAAAACCACTATTTATACAGGTACAACAAGTAATAATAATGAGGCTAATAAAATAATTGACATTATGATAACTGCTGCATGCTTAGAAATACACATAGCTATCCAGTGTGTAAAAAGGGTCATATTCACTGTGAATAGCAGTACAATATGCAACACAACACTTAAACTAAAGGAATCACTGCTGTTACTCTGTTATTGCCTTTAACAAGTGGGGGCTCTTAATGAGTTTCAGTGTACAGAATTGTGGTACATGCTCTAGTCACCTTTGGAGAGAAGACACCAATTCTCACTAGGACACGTATTAAATGTGCACAGAAAATAGTGAAGACAGTATATATCATAATGAAAGTAATCCTAAATGCTATCTTAAGTAATAATGCCAGTATTTTTTTCTTAGGCACCCAGTTTCAAGAAATCAATAGTCAAGGCTCCACAAAAGACCATTCCAAACTTTGGATTTATGAGTTTTAAGGAGGTAAGAATGTCAAGGACCTCTTTGGGCACATCTGTGCTGCTCTTTCAGCTGCATCTTTAAATCTTGTTCAAACTCCTAAGTCATTATTACTATTAATATCATGACTTGCAACACTTCATAACTCCTCTCTGTTTCCTTAAATATTGCTTTCAAGTTTGTGCTCAAGTAATTTGAGATTTTTGCTTGCAAATCACAGATGTGTTGGTTGTTCATAGCTCCTGTCCAGGTACTAATAGATCCTTGATAGTCTTTATATTACTAAAAAAGGCTTAATATGCTACCCCTCTCCAGACAACAGAAGTAGCCTAGAAGCTGGAAAACAGAAGCTCAGATGAAGACATCAGCAACACAAGACTCAGGCACGACACAGGAGCAGCTTGCTTCAATGTACATCAAAGGGAGCTATAAGGACAGGGACATTTTGATGACCTAAACGTGGAGCTAAGTGTCTAACAAAAAGGTCAGATGCCTTGACATGGTGTAATACTTCTGTTTCTGAAGCCTCAGATTCCTGTCCTTTACACCATTCCACTGTGGAACTCCTCAGCCTAAGGAACACTACAAAGAATTGAGAATTAACTCTTACAACTCAGTCTGGTGCTGCAGACCATGGAAATGCCATTCTTACCCATGTCTTTCAAAATTAGGGATGAGGTCATTTCAAACACCTATTTTCTTTATTTCCCGAATCAAAGAACTTAGTGTGAAGGGTTTCAAAGCACAAGATAAATGTAGCTGGGCCACAGAAATAATCATGTCAACTAGAAAATAACTGTAACTGCATCATTACCACCTAATGTGTTGGGCAACTCTCAATGTACCTGAAAGATAATAAAGATGTGTCAGTACAGTGTGTTTTAATTGCTTCCATTGGCTCTTTTTTTAATCCTGAGGGCAAAATAATATCACTTCATTGATTATAATACAGTGGATACAGGAGAAATTATAGTACAGAATCAAATGCATTTTTAACCACCCATTGCCATATTATAGCTAAAAGCAAAAGCATAAGTTGGCAATAAAATCTATTTACTGTTAAAGTTAAAATTGCTTTTAAGAGTTTTATAGCATGCAAAAAATTAAAATAATTATATCAGGCAGCAGATATTCTTTCACACTTCTGGAAAATCTGCAGAAAAATTTAAAGCCACGTAACTTCTCCCTTCAATAGGTGAGACAAAAATGCCAAGAAATTGATTGGTTCTCTGCAAGGTGAAGTTATATTAATAAATTGAGCAGAGGGTGATATAATAGCAAGGAGTTGGACTCAATAATTCTTATGGATCCCTTCCAACTTGAGATATTCTACTACTGTAGAAATCATAGAATAAGTTTTAAGATATATCTATTTTTATTCTAGGCAAAAAATTTTCATGTGCCTTAGTTTGAGCCATGAAAGAACCAATTTTCTTTTTAGTTATTTTATTTTTCAGCTGAATCTGTTACAAGTAACTACACTTTCTGAAATCAACTTCACATTTCCAGTCAGTGTCCACTTCTAGGAATGATAATGCCCAGTGTTTACAGTTTTTGCTGGAGAATAGTGTGCTCTTGCTAATACTTACTCCTATAAAAACCAGCATCACTACTTGGTTCTTTTATTCTTTTTATGTGCTGCAAATAAAGGGAGCAAGAGAGGTCATACCTGCAGCTGTCCTGCAGGGAAGAGCAGACTAAATAGCTGACCCAAAACTGACCCAATGAAGTATTTCATCCCATACATGTCATACTCAGCACAAATCTGAGGGGTTAGGAGGGTCAAGTTTTCTTTGTCCATGGCTGCCATCCTGGGACAACTCCATCCCTTCAGAGAATCATAGAATTGTCAAGGCTGGAAAAGACTTCTAAGATAACCATGTCCAAAAACCAGTATCTCCTCCCAGTAATGTAATATAAAATATATCTATCTATATCTCTATCACTGTGCCCACTAGAGAATGGCCTGAACTTCCTCCTCTACACATTTTGTAAATATATGAGGTGGTGACTCCACCACCTCCCTGGGCAGCCTGTTCTAGTGTCTGACTACTCTCTCAGCAAAGAAATTTTTCCAAATATCTAGCCTAAACTTCCCATGACACAGTTTCAGGCCATTTCCTCTAGTTCTATCATTATTTACTTGAGATGGGAGGCCAACACCCACCTCACTGCAACCTCCTTTCAGGTAGCTGTAGAGAGCAATATGGTCTCCTCTCAGCCTTCTCTTCTCCATACTAAACATTCCCAGTTCCCTCAGCCTCTCCTCGTAGGAATTGCTCTCCAGACCCTTCACCAGCCTGGCTGCCCTTCTCTGAACACTTCTCTGAGGTGCTTTCTCCAGCACCTCAAGGTCTTTCTTGTGGTGAGGGGCACAGAACTGAACACAGTATTTGAGGTGTGGCCTCACCAGAGCTGAGTACAGGGGTACATCACTCTTCCTTTGATCCGGATCCATCCAATCCTGAATTCATGTTTTCCTGAATCCAGTTTTGGTCTGCCAGGAATCCAGTCCAGGGCTTTCTCAGGGTCTGCATTTCAGTCTCAGGGATGACAAAAACCTTAACTGGGGGGATATTGGTTTTGTATCTATTTCTATATATTTACTTATTTTCTTTTTCACCATTATTTCATATTCATTAAAGCTATGTAGTTCAGTTTCCAGTTTTCCTTGTTCTCTTAACTTTCTCTTTCTGGGATGGAGAGGGGTTAATAGAGAACATCTCTTATTTATTTATTTTACAGCTCAGTATAAACCTTGACATCATGACACCAGTAAGAATATGGACCCCTGACATTAAGACACTAAGTAATATAAACTCTAAATTCTCAGCTGTAGTGGTACTATGCAACCATGGTCCTACCTCTTGAATCCAGTTCCTTGTTTTATTCAGTGGCTTCTGGAACTCCTGCACTGGGCACAGAATCATTTCCCCATTCCTCAGTTTCATCAACTTTTTTAATACTCCTAAAAATTCACCAATTTCCTCAGCTATCCTCAACTATCTTCTACTGGCCACACTAAAATACCTACAGGAACAGGACAGAAAATAGCAATGTACAACAACCATGACACTGTAACATAAAAACAAAAGCACAGATCATGCTGGCTGGCTCAAGGATTTTTTTCCTTTTGACGGACAACTGTGAAGGTTTATCCACACTGAGATAATTCAAACCATGTAGAATGAGCAGGGTGCTGAGGCCTTTTCCTAAATGGCTAGTAAGAAGCCAAAGAGATCAAGAATACTGGCTAAACCTAAGCTGAGTCCTTAATCTATTTAACAACAATTTGCTGTTATTTCCATTTCTTCCATGAGTAGATCTGCTAAAAGCTGATGGGTGAAACTTAGTTGAGTATCTCAGTGCCAGCCCTGGCATAGAGTTTTAATATTTTCCCTGACAGAGCTTGTGCTGAGAGATGGTCAACACACTGGTTTTCTATTTTCTTAGTAAACACTGCATGTCCCTGCAGCACAGAGTTGCATTCACTTTGGATCCTGGTACTGCTACTGCTACAAGACCCCAGGAGTTATGGGAGCCCTCCAGCTAAATGCACAGTGAAGGGAGAAATTCCCATTCCCATGCATGTGCAAAGAGACTGGGTAGAATCTCAGGAAAGCTGTAAATGGGACAGTCTGACTCAAGGCTGTAGTAAAGTTTCTTCTGCCACCAGTCAGCTGTCCTCAAGACAATGCTTTGGATGTTGCTCTAGGAAGATGGGCAAAAACAGTCTCCTTGTAAAGGTACCTTTTGATTGGTTGTACTGCTGTTGCATGTGCTTACACTAGTGCTGATTCAGTGTTTCCTGGGTAAAATTATTATCCACAGTAAGAAAGACTGAAATTCAGGATCAGGCTGAATCTCAGGCTATGTAAAATAGCTTTTCTTGCTTTCAGACGAGGCTCATGCCAATTGTTATTTCCATTAACATGTCCACTCAGTCTGTCCTAGCTGTAGATTTTTTACACAAAGGAAATCAATACTTCATTGGGTTTTTTTAAAAACTGATTATGTGTACCTCCCTCAACCTAAAAATTAGTTCTTACATATTAGGGGTTTTCTTACACACAGTAGGAAGAAACAGTTTGAATTATGTGAAATAAATATATGGCAATAAAATGTAATAATTCATTACCAAAAAAATTAATATCTCATTTTATTGCCATGTTCAAGTAATCATCAATTTTTTGCTAACCTGAAAAAATAGATATTAGTTGAATTATTGTATTCCCTTTTTATTATGATTATAATAATGAAGAGGGGTAAATCTTATTCTTTATAATGAATTTGCATTAAATATTGAATTTTTAGAAGATAAAAGATGCAACCAGAGATCCTCTTTTTTAATACCTATATTTTATGGATTATTGTACTTGTCAGCAAAGAATTCAGGGGTTTTTTTCAGTGCTGTCTTAGCCACCAGTAGTAATAATACTGTACATACTCCACAGACAACTCTCATAGGAGCTGTGATCAGATCAAATCAGAATTAAAATGAAAGTCAGACACCTACCTAGCCCAAAGTCTGATGCATAGTAACAGATAACTGGGGGGTAAAAAAAATATTTCCTAACAGTATTCTAATTAACATAGGCTCCCAAATTGTGAAAAATTACATTTCCTTCACTTCCTTTAATCCAATAATGTTTAAAAAAAATTCTGAGTGTCAGTAGATTTAAACCTAACTACATAGAAACATATGATATTGACTGGAAGGGCCCTAAAGCCCTAAGTATAATTTCCTGTTGCTATAAATGTTCCTCTGTACTCAGTGCTGGTGAGGCTACATGTCAAATTCTGTGTTTAGTTTTGGGCACTTGAATGGCTAAAGATTGTCCAGGGAAGGGCAAGGGAGCTGATGAAGGGTATAGAGAACAAGATATATCATTTTTTTTATCAGAGTATTACCAGCAGGGCTAGGGCAGGCGTTGTCCCCCTGTGCTTAGCACTGGTCAGGCTCTACCTCAAATCCTGGGTTCAGTTTTAGACTCCCACTAAAAAACAGATATCCAAAGCTATCGGGAGTTCATATTCAGACTATGACATCTTTTTATCACTGCTTGTTCTGGGGCAGTGTTGGGCTTTGGCCTAAAATGACGTTGCTTTCCCCTCCCCTCTGACTCCATACAAGACACCTGTACATATGATGCCTTGTAAATACTGAACTGGTCAGAGCTGCATCACTTCAATGTCAGTGTCAGAAACTGCTGTGGGAACGGCCCAAAGCCTTCTTCTGGTACAGGCATACTGCTCTCTCCCTCCTCCACACTCAGATTTCTAGAAATGAAGAAATTCTACCTCATATGGGCCACTTGGTGTAAGTGATCCCACAAAAGCAACTGTCAGTCCAAGGCCAGAGCCTGCTTCACTTCATGTTAAATAAATGCAGACTTATTGTCAATTGCCAGAATTGAGATTGCTTTGGTAAATGCTACAAATCTCATTGAAAAAAAGACCGTTGTATTCTGGCGGTTTTTCCTATCAGATTTAACACTTCCAAAGTCTTTCTAAAGCCATGAGTTAGCAAGTCTAAGCTTTGTAAAAGTGACCATAAACTTTTAAATACACATACACACTGTCATGGTTTAACACTGCAAATGACAGATGCTCTCTATTAATCCCCTTCCCTTCCCTCATAAAGAAAAGAGAGAATAAGGCAGAGAGACTTATGGGTTGGAAAACAAATTACATAGCTTTAATGAAACAGTAATGATAAAAAGGAATAAAAAATTCTTAATATATAAAAATATACAGGAAAATTGATACCACATTCCCCCCCCTTCTTCCCCAGTAACTCTCATGTCACCACCAAGGCTGCAGGGCAGCCCTGGGAAAGTCCAGGCTGGAATCCTGGGGTCAGCAGCAGCTGGGAGCTGGAGGCAGGAACACACAGATGCAGGCTGGCATGGATCAGGTCCACAGGCAGACGAACAGACAGAATCCTCCCAGTATGCTGAAGACAAGCAAAGAATAGGAGGAAGGGAAGGGGTTGGACCCCTGTGACCCCTCAAATTTATACTGAATATGATGTCTATGGCTTGGAATACTCTGTTTGGTCAATTTTTGTCATTTGTCTGGTTGTCTCCTCCCTAAGGGAGGGTTGCAGCTGTGATCTCTTTATTCCTTTTCTCCTTCCACAGCCCAAAATGTTCCTTTAAAATGAGCAGTGGCTTTGGTTCTGCATACCAGTCTATAGCTGTAACTGTAAACATGGAGTGTTATCAGCCCTAGAGGCAGGTACTGACTGAGAAAATTCCCAACCTTGTATTTTGCTGTCTCCTCCATGAGCAGAATTAACAGTTTAGGTGAGGTGTTTTCCCCTAATTGTCTCTCCTAATTAAACGTATCTATCCTTGGACTGTCAAGGCTTTGTTTTCTCTCAAGCTTTATGACTTCCCTCCTAACTCTTCTTAAGGCCTACAGACAGATTGAGACAAACACCTCATTCATCCCACTCATTAGAGAACGAGCGAAAGATAGGTGCATCACTACTTCCAGGATTCCATAACCTAGGCTGGTAGGACAGTCCTATGCAGATCTCCAGGCAGCATTTCTTTCTTCCTTATTCCCCCTACCACATAATGTGCCATTTGTTTGGTTGTGGGGGTAGTGCTTCCAGCTGTCAACTGTAGTTGGAGGCAAGGTTGCCTGTAAAATTCATAGAGATGGACAAAGAAAGCAGAAATAGCTCACAGAGCAGTCCAGGTCAATTTAAATCACTGATTCTGCTCCTTGATTGATACCTTGTGTTCCTCTATCACTTGAGTAATATACACTCAGTCCCCTTTCCCTGAATGCCTCTTTGTCTCCCGTTTTTAGGGAACAGTGTACTCTGGGGTCACCAAGAAGATCTTTTGGCAGGAGACGTACCTAAGGAAGGTGAACACGCTAGTTTAATGCTGGAAATGGGCAGTGATATTTCCACCCTTTGAAAGAGCAGGAAGGGCTGAGCAATAACAGATGGTGCTGCCCAATGAATGTACCTACGTATGATCCAGTTGTTGTATGCTGTGCAGACAGAGTTCGTATTGCATGTAATCAGAGAGAATGTTGTTGTGGTGCTTGTTGGTGGTGCACTAGAATGAGTAATGCCTACTGGAAATACAAATTGCTGTCCCAGGCTACCATGGGCCCAGAGAGAGACCAGAAAGACAGGTTGGAGTAAGGCAAAAAGGTACCAACAATCCGGCCCTTCAATGGCACAAAATTTGGCATTTTTTCCTAGGGGACTGAAGGTCAAGTTGTCTCCAGGCATCTGAGGTGCCTTGCTGGAGGCAGATCCAGCCATGGGACTGGGCTTTTCTAGAAGAAAGTGACTGACTGAAAGCCATCATGTAAGCACGCAAAGTGAATGTCAAGTCTTTTCCCCCAGAGGCAATCAAGGCAAAGCTCCATCTGCTGGGCAGCTGCTCGAACCTCCTCTTTTCTTTTCCTCTCACGATCTAGCGCCCAAAAGGGAAGGGTGCAGAGCATTTGGGCCAGGGCCCCAAGGAAGGGGAGTTGTAGGGAGAGCTCCTTCATCTTCTGCTGCTTTTGCAGCAACAACCCCAAGATCACCACATCCCAGCTTCACAGTGACAGCAGCTTTGCCCTGCGTATCATGGAGCGCAGGCTGCCATGTCACTTCTGGAGGTGCTGAACATCAAGCTTATTGAGCAGCTGGTAAGTGGGATGCTGTTGACTTTCCATATTTCTTCCCCAGTTTTTTGTTTCCCTCTTCCTCATCTCCCCAGGTTGCCTTTTCATTTTTAGGCAAGCTTTGGAGTGAAAGCAGCATCAGGAGCTGCTCTTGGGAGTGGAAACTTGAGCTCTGCTCCTCCCGGTGGCCTGTCTGCTTTGAGTGCTTTCTCTTTGTCCTTAGACAGCTTTGGTTTCTTAGAGCAGGGCTCCAAGGCTGTAGGACCTTCTCTCAGCCCAGGATTTTTCAGCATCCCCACCATTCTGGTAGGGGGAAGAGTGGGTGTCCACCATGCTCCCATGCAAGCAGTGGAAATCCTAGGCTTCCCAAAAAAACTCTTCTGGCAGATCTCAACCTGAACTA
Organism: Calypte anna; assembly: GCF_003957555.1. Taxonomy (NCBI): domain Eukaryota; kingdom Metazoa; phylum Chordata; class Aves; order Apodiformes; family Trochilidae; genus Calypte; species Calypte anna. The sequence continues at coordinate 5,627,971 of NC_044274.1, forward strand.
GTGCTGGACGGAGTGGAGGGGGAAACCCAGTGGTGGCCTGTGGGTGGGCAGAGGAGATTCCCATCTGGAGAATCCCATCCCAGAGTGCAGACGCAGTTGGAAGGGAAGGATACAAGCTGTTTAGGAAGGACAGGCAGGGGAGCCAAGGAGTGACCTCCATCACTGAAATCCACATCAGTGAGCAGCTGGGGTGCATGGAGCTTCCTTCTCCAGGTGAGAGAGGAGCCCATGAGGAGAGGTGCTATAATGGACCTTGTTCTGACAAACAGGACGGGGCTGGCAGTGTTCCCCAAGCTCAAGGGCAGCCTTGCCTGCAGGAACCAGAGAATGGTGGACTTGAGATCCTCAGGACAGTGAGAAGAGGGCACAGCAAGCTGGCTAGGCTTCAGCTTCTTGAAGGATCTGCTTGGGAGAGGACATGGGATAAAACTGTGGGGAGGAAGAAGGGACCAAGAAAGCTGGCAAAGGTATATTAAAGGATCACCTCCTGCAATCTCAGGAGCAACCCAAAAAAAGAAGAGGGTAGGCACACACACAGCAGCAGGGGCATAGGTTCACATGCATGGGTGAACAAGGAGCCCCTGCACTATTTCAAGGACTAAATTTAAGTCTATAGGAAGAGGAATAAAGGACAGGCAGCCAGGGAAGAATCCCTAGATCGGAGCAAGGGAGCCAGTCCCATCTTAAGGGATGCAAAAGTGGCCCTGGGTCAGGTCAGGCAATTTTCGGCTGGTGACTGGGCTTCTGGGGGTCCTCTGTCAGCTTTGTAAAGGGAGCCCCTGGGAGCCACGTGCTGTCGGCTGGGTGTGTCCTTTGGGGGTGTCAGGACTGTTGTTCCTGGTGACAGCGGTGAGCGGGTGGGTGCTGGGTGCTGGGCGTGGCTGTGAGGTCACAATGAGGGGAAGCAATAAAAGGTGCCAGCGGGCAGCTCTGCCCCAGTTCAGCTTCGGCCGGTGGTGAGTGCGCAGGCAGGGGAAGGCTGGACTGGGCGAGGGCCGGGTGAGAAAGGCGGCCCCCGGGGGGCGGATTCTCGCCCTGCAGCTGCTGGCGAGAGCACCTTGGGCAGGGCACGGTGCTGCCACCGCCGTGGCTGGGCACAGGCCTTGCTGCCTGCCAGCTGCCTCAGCCTCTCTCGTACCTGCCCATACAGCTCCCTGCGCCTCCCAGACCCCATGGTCCCCACCAACACAGCTCCCTTCCTGCCAGCCCCACTGAAGCCCTTCTCTCCCTCCTCCTACCGGTCATGAGATCCATACAGTTCCTCGCCTTGGTTGTGCTGAGCCTCATCCATCACCCACAGCTGGTGGGTGATGGCTTGGATGAGGAGACACATGTACGCACGCAACAGCGAGAGGAGGTGCTGAGGTGGCACATGACTTGGCGGCTGAAGGAGGTGGGGGAGCTGGAAAAGAAGCCACAGGGGGAGTGCAGCCTGCAGCTCGGGACCCAGGAGCAGAGAAGCTTTCTTTGGGGGGCCCTCTTTCTTCTATCCTTGCAGCAGTGGCAATTCTATGCCATTGTCGCATTGCTAGTCCTGCCCCTCAGGATGTGCATGTGGCTCATTGAGATGATCTCCCAGCTAGCCACCAGGATTAAAGAGGACAATTTCATAAACAAGTCAGATATTAAAGTTGAAGAAGTGAAAGACTGTCGTGTGTCAGATCTCCCAGCATCATTCCCAATTGTTGCGGATCTGGTGGATGATCTTCTTCTCATGTGCCTAAAACTTTCTGAGAATAGTTTCATGCCACAAATATGGCCAGCAGTCGAGACCAGAACTAATTCAGAAGGTTGGAGCCCCTCTGAGGTTCCTGCTGTTGAGAGCTTTCTGGTGCTCATCAAGCCCCCCCGTGGACACTCCTTCTGTATAGAGATGAGCAGGGAAGAGGAGATGCTGGTGAGGAAATGCCAGGTGCTGGTGGAGCTGGAATGCACTTGCCAGGGGAAGCAGCTGGTGGAGGACATGCTGTGCTTCCTGCACCATCCTGAGAAGGAGCTGAGGCAAAATCAGGCTCCCAGCCTCCTTGACACCCTCTGTGCTGGCAACTACCTGGACATTGAGGACACCGTGCACTGGTTCCAGTGGTTGGTTGCAGAAGCCTGGGTGCTTCTGCCTGAATCACGGCACTGCCAACTAACGGTGCTGCCCTCCGTGCGCTCCTGCAGGCTCAGAGTGAGGACATCTTCAGGAAGAGCCCTCCTGATTGAGATGATCCTTGGGGTGCAGCACAACTCCTCGGACACCTTCCTCACCATCAAGTAGGCAGAACCTAGTATGTTATACTGCCCATCTGGGCAGCACCTGACCTCCCTCTGCCAGAGACCATTCCTGCTGGAAGCTTTACACACCGTGAGAGGGCTCTCGTCAGGATTTTGCAATTGGGCCACAACAGCCCCATACAATACCACAGGCCTGGGGAAGAGTTGCTGGAAAGCTGCTCAGAGGAGAAGCACCCCGAGGGCATCTCCAGGAGAGAACCTGAGATACAGCTTCCAAAATGGCGGCGCTCCTGCAGGTCGATCCTGTAGCCCTTAGCCTGGACCACTGAGTTCATCCACCACGCATTTGCTGTGCTTCTTCATCCTGCTCATTATCACCATGTGCACGCTGGGCTACCAGTGATTTTCTCAGCTGATTGGAGGGCAGCAAGGCCCTGCAGGGCCAGGTGTCTGTACCCAGACAGACAGAGGCTGAGGGGCAGTGGAGTTGGAGGGAACCGCGGTGGAGTCAGAAGGAACCATGGTGGAGTTGGAGAGAACCACGTCAGAGTCAGAGCGAACTGTGGCACAGTCATGATGGACCGGGCCACCTCTCACCATGCATCTGCCTGAATATTACAGCACATGTTACGAGGGCAGGGATTGTCCCCCTATGCTCATCGCTGGTCAGTCTCTACTTCAAATCCTGGGTTCAATTTTGGACTCCCACTGAAAAAAAGACATAAAGAGCTACAGGGAGTTCATATTCAGACTGTGATATCTTTTTTTCACCGCTTGTTCGAGGGCAGTATTGGGCTTTGGCCTAAAATTGAGTTGTCAGAAATTATTTATGTATTTAAATAGGATTTGTATCAGATGTGTATTAGAATGTGTATTAGAATACATATTAGAAATTATTTTTGTAATTAAAATAACATTGTCAGCAAATCCAGTAGGAATGGAGGAGCTGGAGAAGAAGCCGCTGGGGCAATACAGCCTGCAGCTCGGGACCCAGGAGCAGAGCATGTGGGGGGCACTGCTCTTTGCAGTCTTGCAGTACTGTCAGTTCTCAGTCCTTGGTGCAGTACTGATCATGCTCTTCATTCTCTGGTGGTGGCTGAAGAAGTGCACCTCTAGGCCATATGCCACAAGGAAAGAGGGATCTTCCATTAACATGGCAGGTCATGAGGAAGGAGAAGAGACAGCCCACCTTTTATCAGATCTGCCAGGATCCTTTCCAATGGTTGAAGAGCTGGTGGATGATGTTCTCTCTGCCTGCCGAAAACTCCCCAGGAACAATTTCATGTCCTGTTTGACCAAACGCTGTGTCTGTGCATGGCTGTGATCAGAACCAAGGGCACAGGGTGCTGTCTGCTCATCTGCCACAAAGTCAGGGAGCATCACTGAGAAAGAGCTGATGCTCTAGGCTCTGCTCTAACTGATCCATCACTAAGGCTCCACCTCTGTGCTTCTGAGCTTAGGCAGACGGAGTAAGTTCAGAGTTTCTCTGGAGCATATCCAGAGGAGGACAGCAAAGCCTGGGAGTCATCTGGAGCATCTCTGGTAATCTCCAAGTTGTGTGGATGTGGTATTGAGGGCCATGGTTTAGCATTGGCCTTGGCAGTACTGAGTCAACAGTTGGATTTGAGGATCTTAAAGGACTTTTCCAACCAAGACAGTTACATGTTTGAATGCTTGTATGTTTAGCTATCACCTGTATGCAGTCCAATGGTTATACAAAAAGTTTCACTTCTGGGAGACATCTGCATTTCCTTAGTTCACATCAAAAGGCAAACAACAAACACAAGCAACAAAAAAGGGTTAGTGTAACAACAATGTAACAACTCTCTCCTTGTGTGCTCCTGGGCCTCACGTTGTTAAATATTTTAAAATGTGAAAAACCTGAGCAAATCAGAATTATGTCTAAGGACCACAGTGGTCCTGCATAAGGTACAGATCACATGCAAAAGAAAATACTCTATATCAGTTAAGTCCAACTGTACCACTTGACATCAATGTCAGAGAAAGATCTTTTGATTTGCTTTGTTTATTGATACATCACCCATTTTAATCTATTGATTTAAAAAAAAACTCCAACAAACCAAACCAAAAACCAAGAAAATACATGAAGAAAAAATCTCAAGTGACAACTTGAGATTTCCAAAAAGTAAATGCATTACCAGCCAAAATAAAAGAATCCTTGCAAAAAGTTTTGAGCAAACTGAAAATCTGTCTCTCTGAAGCTTACCCATCTAGGAGACATTTACTACTTCTACGCTACAATAAGCTAAATTAAGTGGAGTTTGTTTAATACATTTTTCCTTCCACTTACACATATCGTATTTGTAAATATTAGCAGGACCTTATTTCTTTTCTACTGCCTGATACAACCTCAGATGTCACTGTCACAGCCATGATAGCATTCCCTTTGTATGGAATAAGCAGCTGGGCAAAGAGCTTCCCACGCTGTATATATCAACAGCAAAAACATTGGTATATTTTCCTGGGGAGCTGGATGTCATGTTACAAGCGGGCATGTAAGATGCCACAGCATAGGTAGATCCAGTCACAGGAATGGGCTTTTCTAGAAGAAACTGATTAACTGGAAGTCATTGTGCAAGCACAGACAGCAGAGTGAATGTCAAGTCAGTTTTCCCCAGAGGCCCATGTTGCCAGAGCTACAACTGCTGGGCAGCTGCTCAAGCCTCCTCTCTCCTCCTCTATCCTCTTTCCTTCCCTTCCCTTTCCCTTTCCCTTTCTTTTCTTTCCCTTCCCTTCCCTTCCCTTCCCTTCCCTTCCCTTCCCTTCCCTTCCCTTCCCTTCCCTTCCCTTCCCTTCCCTTCCCTTCCCGATCTAGTGCCCAGGATCACATGCATGAAAAAAATCTCTACTGCCACAGAATTCAACAATTGGTCCATATGCAGGTGAAGTTATTGGACTGCAACACCTATTGCTCAGCACTTCCTGCTCTTTCAAAAGAGTGGAAATATCATTGCCAAATAACATTTCCACCATCAAACCAGAAAGATCACCCTTCTAGGTACATCTTCTGCCACACAATCTCCTTGGTGAAGCACAAGAGCACACTGTCCCATAAGAAGGGGAGACAAAGGGCATACTGGGAAAGGGGTCTAAGGTTATTCAAAACAACTGATGCAGAACAACTTCCTAAAAAAAGATCAGTGGTAGCCAGTGCTTTAAATAGACCTGGACAGGCTCCTATTCAGCTGCTGTCCACCAACACCCCCAGGTCCTTTTCCAGCGGGCAGCATTCCAACCACTCTTCCCCAAGCCTGTAGGATGGTATGGGGTTGTTGTGGCCCAAGTGCAGGAGGTGTCACTGGTCAGATTTTGCTTGTGAGATCCCACTGACTGGGATTTTCTTTGCCTGAAAAGACAATTTAAAAATGAGTAAGTGGCTGGAGCAGAGCTACGCATTGGGCCTCAAAGGAGATAAGAGGGTGGCGATCCCATCCCCCAACACACCCTTTCCCTCCGTCCTCTTCCCCCATATGTCTCAGTCGACCACATTGGATGTGACACTTCTGAGGGGAGGGACAGCCTTCAATGACTTAGTTGGCCATGGAGAACCTTAGCTGGTGAGTCAGCAAAGAGACAGATGGAAATCCCCTCCAGGCGAGCCTGCCTTCCCTGATTTACGGTGGGGGGAACTCCTTGACTCTGCTTATGCTAATGAACCTGGATCCTGCTGAAACTGATAGCTCTCATTGGGGAACAGAGGAGCTGTGCTGGAATGGTGGAAATTTTGGGGGCATATAAAGAGGGCCCCCCCCAATTCCATTGTTGTCCTTCACCAACCCACCACCATCGTGCATTGGTCAACGTCCAGGACTGGAACACCATCTTGAACAAGAAATGCTCCAGACAGCTGGACTCCTGGGGGTGACTTTCTCTCTTGATTTTTTATTTCTTCCCCACTTTCTTACTCTTTTCTCTCCTGTTTCTTTCTCTCTTTCTCTTTTTTTTCCCGCCTTGTATCTTCTTCTTTTCCTCTCTCTTTTGCCTGGAAACATATTTGTTACTTTCATGGGTTTCAATCATTTTGCTTGTGTCAATTGTCAAATAAAAGTTTGTGCTTGCACCTGACCTTTGCTGGCAGGACTTTCTTCTGGCAGAAGAAAAACCAAAAAAATAATTTAATGTTACTTCGAACCAAAACACTATTTCCTGCTGAAAGCTTTACTCACTGCAAAGCTACCAATAAATGGACGTTTTGAACAAACCCTGCATCTGTGTGGGGCTGACGGCTCAGCTGTCAGAAATTTAGGGAGCATTTTAGAAAGAGCTGATGCAGTGGGCTGTGCTTTCAATGATTCCTTCACTGAGGCTCCACTGCTGCTCCCTGCTCCTGTGCTGGGACAATCAGAATAATTTCTCACCTTCCACAGCACAGCACAACATCACAAGTTTAGTTCAGGGGATAGAGCAGAAGAGTCCAGAGCAGAGGATGCAGGAGCAGTGGGCTGATGCTGGCATCCTGCTCTTTCTCTTGACTTATCTGGTGGATCAGGAAAAGGAGCCACAAGGCAGGCAGCAGTGGTGAAGAAGGGAGCTTCGTCAGAATGAGACAGAAGGTGGAGCAAGAAGAGCACAGGAAGAATCATAGAATCAACTGGGCTGAAAAGGACCTCTGAGATCATCAAGACCATGGCACTGAGTGCAATATTCAGTCTCTTTTTAAAAACGTCCACTAGACAGAGAATCCACCACCTCCCTGCGCAGCCCATTACAATGTCTGCTCACCCTCTCTATAAAGAATTTTTTTCTAATATTTAACCTAAACCTCCCCTGGCAGCGTGTCCTGGTTTGGGCCACAATAAACATGATTTTCTGTCTCATACTTTTGCTTTCAGCTAAGTCTCTCTTGTAAGTATTTGTATTTGCTGAAATTAACAGCAAGTTTCTCAGACAGTGTCTGCTTCTAGGTCTGATAACACTTGATGTTTATAATTACATCTATAGACTGGTATGCAGAGCCAGGGACACTGCTCAGCTCTGAAGAACATTTTACCCTCCAGAAGGAGTAAGGAGGTCCCTCCTGAACCCCTCGTTTGGGGACGACTGGACAAGATAGGTGGCCAATATTGACCAAACAGAGTATTCCATCCCATACATGTCATACTCACTATAAATTTGAAGGGTTACAAGGGTCAAACCCCTTCTTCCTTTCCTTCCTGCTTCCCCTTCTTTGCCTGTTTCCTGTTTGCTTTGGCATCCTGGGAGGATTCCATCCATTCCTCTGCCTGTGGTCCTGATCCATGCCAGCCTCAATCTGTGTATTCCTGCCTCCAGCTCCCAATTGCTGCCAACCCACGATTCCAGCCTAGACTTTCCCAGGGCTGCCCTGAAGCCTTGGTGGCAACGTGAGAGTTACTGGGGGGAAGAGGGGGGGAACGTGGTATCAATTTTCCTGTATATTTGCATATTTGTATATATTTAGTAATTTTTCCTATTTATCATTACTGTTCCATTAAAGTTGTGTAGTTTAGTTTCCAACCCATAAGTCTCTCTCCCTTATTCTCTCTCCTTGCTTTATCAGGGAGGAGGGGGGGATTAACAGAGAGCATCTGTCATTCAGTTTAATTGCTGGGCCAGTGATAAACCATGACAGATTTATTGGCGCCCAATGAGCTAATTGGCTCGAGTACGGTTCAGATTTTGACTAATTTGCCTGAATAGTTTGAATTCCAACTCCAGTGGGAGAATGGCTTTGCTGAGCTGGAATCAGACCTTTCACAATGGAAATTTCACAGGATTGGAGATTAAACCAGTCATGCCATACCTTTGGTATTTAGGGTACGCGATATGCATTTTTGAGCTGGAATTAGTGTTACTATGTGGTTTATTTTTTGTAAGAGCTGCTTAAGAACCATCATTGCAATATGGTCCTCAATACTGATGTATATCATGGTGCATGGTGCAGTAGTTTCATATAGTAATAAAAAACTTAGTTGGTAATTACACTTGCAGTTTTAATTTGGGATATTATACCACTCTCTCGTATTTCAGGCTGACCCCACCAGATTTTGGTAGCAATAGCATTTCATTTCTCAATCTTCTGGTGGGTGTTGTTAATTTTTCTCATACATTGGTGAGGAATAACACAAAAACCACAGTCATGAGAATTGAGCATGCCTTTTTGAAGGCCAAGAGTTGCTGTTTGGTGAGTGAGAGCTGCTCCTCGTCAAGAGAGAGCACCCCCACTCCTGCTTCCACAGCCGCTTCTCGCCCCCCCTCATGCAAGGGCACAACTCAGATACTGCTGATGAGCATTGCCAGTGTATCTGCTAAAGCAGCAGCTGCCACCTCTGCCCCCAAAGACACTGCTGCTGTTCAGAAAGTGAGCCCTGCTGCTGCTACTGCTGCAGACACCATGGCCTCTCCATCTCAGCCCACACAGCTACTTGTTGACCCTGTGACTAGGAGAACAGGAAAACAATGGAAATCAGAAATTAGCCATAACCCTCCAAAGTCTGAACGAGAGGACCAGATGATAGAGGAAATAAAGGATACTGCCTCTCTTTGTAGAGCAGCTAAAGCAGACTCTAAAGCAGAGTCAGCTGAGGAGGACTCGGACTCAGAATTTGCTCAGTCCTATTCCATGAAGGACTTGCGTACTCTGTTTTTCAGGTGCACCACTTCTCACTTGGTTACTTCAATGCTGGAATGATGAGGCTGCTACCATAACATTAACTCAGAGAAAAGCCAGGCAGTTGGGATCCCTGAATGAAGATGGAGGTATTGATTGGGCATTTGGGGAACCACCAGCCTATGGAGATGACTCTTGTCAGCAGTAAGGGAGAGATATCCCTATAAAGAGGAAATAGAATGCCCACAGATAAAAGCACCCACACTTGCAAATGCTATTAGGTATCTGAAAGAATTGGCTGTACGAGATATGTTCTTTGCTGATGATGACACTGAAGACCCTTATCACATGCCATGCCCTAAACCTATGTTGAAAAGGTTTGTGCATGCTGCACCACCACCTTTTAACCATACACTGTCAGTAATGCTATGGGTTCCTAGAGATTTGGATGGACTTGTGGGTGATGTGGTTAAAGCAGAACAAGAATATGAAGATGCTGTCACAGCCCATCATAGGGCCTGGATCTCAGCTGTAAAGAGAACAGCTGAGAAACTGCATTCACCTTTTTTCCTCAGATAGGAGGAGGATGCCACATTGCAGACATTAAGAGGAAATTGTAGCAGGAGGAGCCTTTCTTGCTCCTGAGGCTCGACGAGCTGCTGGCCTCTCCATTGCCTTGCACCAGAGTGAGCTGAGCTTCCCTCTGTGGGTGTATGTCCCACCTTTATTGGTTCCCTGGTAATAGGGGGCCTGTCCTAATCAGGCACAGGTGGACTCACACCCACTCTTTGGCAACTCGAGGCACCCGGTTTATCTTGTTTCTCTACATTTCCCCCCCCCCCTTTTTTTTTTTTTTTTTTTCCTACCCCGGTTTGCCCTATCTTACAAACATTTTAACACTGATTACAGGATTTTTACAAACATTTAAACATTTTACACTTATAGCTTACTGGATTTAACCCTAGCTTATAAGACTGACACAAACATACAAACATCTAAGACTGACACAACACTGAACATTACACTTATAGCTCACGGGATTTAACCCTAGCTTCGATTGACACAAACATACAAACATTTGAACATTTTACACTTATAGCTTACGGGATTTAACCCTAGCTTATAAGACTGACACAAACATACACTTATAGCTTACGGGATTTAACCCTAGCTTATAAGACTGACACAACACTGAACATTACACTTAAACATACAAACATACACCTCACACTGCTGCAGCCTAGGCAAACCGTTCAATGTCAGCCCAGGCACTTTTCACAAAGTCTCTGCCTTTCCGACTTGAGTTGTTCTTCTCCCTCCTGTATCTGCTCTTCTCTTGGCTTCCCTCTGCTCAGGGGTTTCCGAAGAGAGAATCCTTATCTTGGCTTCCCTCTGCTCAGGGGTTTCCAAAGAGCTTGCTGGTTCCTCATGGGTTTCTGGTTCCTCATGGGATTACAGGATTTAACCCTTCCTCATGGGATTCCATACCATGGGATTCCATCCTCCTGGCTTCCCTCTGCTCAGGGGTTTCCAAAGAGAGAATCCTTATCTTGGCTTCCCTCTGCTCAGGGGTTTCCAATCCAAAGAGCTTGCTGGTCATACCTTTCACGGAGAGTGTTAGCCCAGGCACTTTTTCAAATCAGGGAGAATGTTCCTGTTGCCAGCTCCTCACACTGCTGCCTTTCAGAAGTTGTTCTTCTTTCAAGTTGCCTGCATTCTCCACCAAATGTAGCAGGAGGAGCCTTTCTTGATCCTGAGGCTCGACGAGCTGCTGGCCTCTCTATTGCCTTGCACCAGAGTGAGCTGAGCTTCCCTCTGTGGGTGTGTGTCCCACCTTTATTGGTTCCCTGGTAATAGGGGGCCTGTCCTAATCAGGCACAGGTGGACTCACACCCACTCTTTGGCAACTCGAGGCACCTGGCTTATCTTGTTTCTCTACAAGAAATGCCCTCCTATGACACAGAATCAAGAGAAACAGAATTCAGCAAGAGGAATACTATGGGAACTTCTGAATGAGTATGGGGAGGACATGAAAAAGTGCAATCAGAAATCTACTACCTCGGCCATGGCAACTCCGGCCCCCAGCTACCGGCCCAGCCCAGGCCGTGTGAGTGGCCCTGAGCGCTGCTCACTCTCACTTTGCACCGCCCTTGAAAGCCCGAGTTTCAAAGTTTCATCTGGGTGGACTCTTCAAGCTTAGCAAAAACTCCTTTTCCCTCATAAACACACTGTCTCTTTCTTCACCAGTTTTCGGGGGATCATTGCCTTCTAGCTCCTCCGGTAGCTCCTTTTCACCAGAGAGGACAGAGAGCAGGGTGACTGTCAAATCTTTGGCCCAAGAGGCCCGTGGGGCAGAGCATCTGGCTCCACTCCTCCCTCTGATTGCACTGACCATCTTCCTGTCATTCCGTGGTGGTTATAGCAGAGCCGAGAGTATCAGCTCTTTTTCAGTAATGCTCCCTGACTTTGTGGCAGATGAGCAGTCAGCATCCTGTGCCCTCAGCTCTAATCACAGCCATGCACAGACACAGCGTTTGGTCAGACAGGACATTTCTTGGTAACTCTGCAGAGAGTAAAGCTGCCAGCAGGACGGAGACTGGGTGCTGCCCAAGCTCTGTGGGCAGTAACACACGGGCTTCTGCCTGCTCAGTGGTAAGGAATGAAGAGATTGAATCCACAATTAGCAAATTTGCAGAATATGCAAAGCTGGGGGGGAGAGTGAATCATCTTGAAGGCAGGAGGGCAGTGGGACCCTGGACAGAGTGGAGAGTAGGGCTGACTCCATGGGGATGAGGTTCAACAAGGCCAAGGGCCGGGTCCACGTGCCAAGTGCACTATGGCCACAACAAGCCCATGGGGAGCTCAGGCTGGGCACAGAGGGACTGAGAGCAGCCAGGCAGAAAGGGACCTGGGAGTCTGGATTGACTGGAATCTGAACAGGAGCCAGCAGTGTGCCCAGGTGACCAAGAAGGCCAATGGCATCCTGGCCTGTATTGGGAACACTGTGGCCAACAAGTCCAGGAAAGGGATTCTTCCCCTGTGCTAAGCCCTGGTGAGGCCACACTTTGAGTCCTGTGTCCTGTTCCAGGCCCCTCAGTTCAGGAAGGAGATTGAGGTGCTGGAGCAGGTCCAGAGAAGAGCAAGGAGGCTGTGAAGGGACTCCAACCCCAGTCCTGTGAGGATGGGCTGAGGGAGCTGGGGTTGTTTAGTCCCGAGAAGGAGCGGAATCATAGAACCATGATTCTATTACTGTCATCCTTCCTAGGCTTTTCTTACTCCTCCTTCTGTCTCATTCTGACGAAGCTCCCTTCTTCACCACTGCTGCCTGCCTCGTGGCTCCTTTTCCTGAGCCACCAGATAAGTCAAGAGAAAGAGCAGGATGCCAGCATCAGCCCACTGCTCCTGCATCCTCTGCTCTGGACTCTTCTGCTCCATCCCCTGAACTAAACTTGTGATGTTGTGCACTGCTGTGGAAGGTGAGAAATTATTCTGATTGTCCCAGCACAGGAGCAGGGAGCAGCAGTGGAGCCTCAGTGAAGGAATCATTGAAAGCAGAGCTCACTGCATCAGCTCTTTCTAAAATGCTCCCTAAATTTCTGACAGCTGAGCCGTCAGCCCCACACAGATGCAGGGTTTGTTCAAAACGCACATTTATTGGTAGCTTTGCAGTGAGTAAAGCTTTCAGCAGGAAATTGTGTTTTGGTTCGAAGTAACATTAAATTATTTTTTTGGTTTTTCTTCTGCCAGAAGAAAGTCCAGCCAGCAAAGGTCAGGTGCAAACGTAAACTTTTATTTGACAATATGCTTCTATCCCCAGCAAAGTGATAGAAGCCCATGAAGGTAACAAATATGTTTCCAGGCAAAAGAGAGAGGAAAAGGAGACAATACAAGGGAAGGAAAAAAAAAAAAAAAGGAATGGGGGAGAAAAGAGTAAGAAAGTGGGGAAGAAAGGAAAGAATGAGAGAGAAAGTCACCCCAGGAGTCCAGCTGTAAACACACACTGGCTTCTGCCTACTTGATGCTGAAGAAGCTGTCCGAGTCACCTTGCTGCACCCCAAGCATCATTTCAATAAGGAGTGAGCCACTGGTAGGGGTTGTCAGTTGGAGCCTGCAGGAGCGCCTGTAGGGCTGCACCGTTATCCCACAGTGCCTCCACTCAGACAAAAGCACGCAGGCTGCTGCAACCAGTACCTGGAACCGATTGGCAGTTTCCTCAAAGTTGAGGTAGGGGCCTCTACAGAGAGTGTCACGGAGGCTGGGAGTCCTCAGCTCCTCATCAGGGTGGTGAAGATGGCACAGCCGGTCCTCCACCAGCTGCTCCTGTGGGCAGGTGCACTCCAGCTCCACCCGCAACCTGTAGATCTGCACCCGTGTCTCCTCTTCTGTGCCCAGCTCTATATGGAAGGAGTGCCCATGAGGGGGCTCAATGGGCACCATAAAGCAGTGGAGAGCATCAGCTTCACGGGGGCCCCAATTTTCTGATTCAGTTCCAGTCCTGAATGCTGTCCCCATGCGTGGCATGAAATTGTTCCTGGAGAGCTTTCGACAGATGGAGAGAACATCATCAACCAGCTCTTCAGCCATCGGAAAGGACCCTGGCAGATCTGATAGAAGGCGGGCTGACTCTTCTCCTTCCTCATGACCTGCCGTGTCAATGGAAGATCCCATTTTGCTTGTGGCATATGGCCTACAGGTCCTCTTCTTCAGACACCACATGAGAATGAAGAGCATGATCACTAGTGCAGCGAGGGCTGAGAACTGCCAGTGCTGCAGGACTCCAAAGAGCGGTGCCTCCCACGGGCTCTGATCCCGGGTCCCGAGCTGCAGGCTGCATTCCCCCTGTGGCTTCTTCTCCAGCTCCTCCACCTCCTTCAGAAGCCGAGTCATGCGCCACCTCAGCACCTCCTCTCTCTTCTTCATGCGCACACGAGTCTCCCAATCCAAGCCATCACCCACCATCTGCGGGCGCTGGATAAGGCTCAGCACAACCGTGGCAAGGAACTGTATGATTCCCATGGCCTGCAGGAGGAGGGAGAGAAGGGCTTCAGTGGGGCTGGCAGGAAGGGAGAGAGGTAGCAAGGAGCTGTGGGCAGGTAGGAGAGGGGCAGAGGCAGCTGGCAGGCAGCAAGGCCTGTGCCCAGCCCTGGCGGTGGCCGCAGGGCGAAAACCCACCCCCCGGGGGCCGCCTTTCTGCCCCGGCTCTCACCCAGCCCTGCCTCCCCCTGCCTGCGCACTCACCGCTGGTCGAAGCTGAACTGGGGCAGAGCTGCCCGCTGGCACCTTTTATTGCTTCCCCTCATTGTGACCTCACAGCCACGCCCAGCACCCAGCACCCACCCGCTCACCGCTGTCACCAGGAACAACAGCCCTGACACCCCCAAAGGACACACCCAGCCGGCAGCACGGGGCTCCCAGGGGCTCCCTTTACAAACCTGACAGAGGACCCCCAGAAGCCCACTCACCAGCCGAAAATCGGCTGACCTGACCCAGGGCCACTTTGATGCTGGAGATCTCAGCCCATGAGATGGGGACTGGCTGCTTTGGGGCTGGCCCCTCGGCTCGTGGACATGGCTGTGCTCTTGGTTGCATTGTGACACCCCCATATGGATTGCTGCTGCTGTCTCTCGGTCCTGGTGGCGGGAAGGGAAGGGAAGGGAAGGGAAGGGAAGGGAAGGGAAGGGAAGGGAAGGGAAGGGAAGGGAAGGGAAGGGAAGGGAAGGGAAGGGAAGGGAAGGGAAGGGAAGGGAAGGGAAGGGAAGGGAAGGGGAAGGGAAGGGAAGGGAAGGGAAGGGAAGGGAAGGGAAGGGAAGGGAAGGGAAGGGAAGGAAGGGAAGGGAAGGGAAGGGAAGGGAAGGGAAGGGAAGGGAAGGGAAGGGAAGGGAAGGGAAGGAAGGGAAGGGAAGGGAAGGGAAGGAAAGAAAAAGAAAGAAAAAGAAAGAAAAAGGAAAGAAGGAAAGAAGGAAAGAAAGAGGGAAAGAAGGAAAGAAGGAAAGAAGGAAAGAAGGAAAGAAGGAAAGAAGGAAAGAAGGAAAGAAGGAAAGAAGGAAAGAAGGAAAGAAGGAAAGAAGGAAAGAAAAGAAAGAAAGAAAGAAAGAAAGAAAGAAAGAAAGAAAGAAAGAAAGAAAGAAAGAAAGAAAGAAAGAAAGAAAGAAAGAAAGAAAGAAAGAAAGAAAGAAAGAAAGAAGAAAGAAAGAAAGAAAGAAAGAAAGAAAGAAAGAAAAGAAAGAAAGAAAGAAAGAAAGAAAGAAAGAAAGAAAGAAAGAAAGAAAGAAGAAAGAAAGGAAAGAAAATAAAAATAATACTGCTGTTTTTTTTATAATGACATTTTAAACTTTACCAAACTCATCTTCAAAATTCTGGCAATTGACAATAAGTTTGTCTTTCTTGAACGTGAACTGGAGCAGACTCTCGCCTTGGACTGGCAGTCGCTTTTGTGGGATTGTTTACTGTCCGTGGTCCAAATGAGGGAGAATTTCTTCCTTTCTAGAAATTTTATTACAGGCCTGTTGGTTTGACTTTGGTATTGGGGAAGTTGATGGAGCAGATCATCCTGGGTACTCTTATTCTATAGCACATGCAGGAAAAGCAGGTGATCAGGTCCAGTCAGCACGGGTTTATGAAAGGCAGATCCTGTTTGACAAAGCTGATCTGTCAGAGGCTGAGCTGCTTCTTGGATGGGGGAAGGGCTGTGGATGTTGTCTGTCACTGACTTTAGCAAGGCCTCTGACACTGCTTCCCACCGGTGGCATTCTCCTGGAGAAGCTGGCTGCTCACGGCTTGGAGGCACACACCCTTTTTCTGGATAAAAACCTGTTTGGACAGCCAGGTCCAGAGAGATGTGGTCAATGGAGTTAAATCCAGCTGCTGGCCGGTCACAGGTTGTGTCCCCCAGGGCTCAGTGCTGGGGCCGCTCCTCTTTAACCTCTTTAGTGATGATTTGGGTGAGGGCATAGCGTGCACCCTCCCTAAGTTGGCAGATGTCACCGAGCTGGCTAGAAGGGTCGAACTGCCTGAAAGTAGGGAAGTTCTGCAGAGGGATCTGGACAAGCCTGAACAATGGGCCAAGGCCAGTAGTATGAGTTTCACCAAGGCCAAATGTTGGGTTCTGCACTTTAGGCACAAAAGCACCCACTGGTGCTACAGGCCTGGGAGGAGTGGCTGCAGAAGTGCTCATCAGAGAGGGACCTGAGGATGCTGACTGACAGCCAGCTGAACATGAGCCAGCACAGTGGTAAGGTGCAACGAAAGCAATTGGTGAGCTTTCTCCAAAGAAATCAACATTATTAATATGGCAGGATTCCGTCAATCTCTTAGTTATAAGCTAAACCACATCTCAGGAATAGGTGTTTAATTAGTCTTGAAGGCCTTTGCTCTGAGCAAGAAGAGCACCTCTGCTGGAATGCATCGACTGGCCTGATCCAATCTCCACACCCCCTGGCCAGGATGTCTCCTTGGGAAAGACATTGAGAACTTTCATGTAGAGCCAGGGTTACAGTTAAACTCATGCTGCCAGGAAAGTCACAGAAGCTTGGGGGCGGAGCGTCGTTTCTGAAGAGTTCGGGGTGTGGGAAACCGCAAGAGGCGGAGTTTATGTTTAACACTTAACCAATAGTGAGTCAAGCTTTTGCAACCGTTGACCAATGATATTCTGACAAGTAGGCATAATTCGGTATAAATACGTTTGATGTTCTAATAAAGTTGGATTTGACTGATCATATTGGTCGTGTGTCAGCCCCTTCTTGCGACAGGTGGCGTCCGAAGAGGGACCCTATCGAGGGATCTTGGACTTCGTTGGTCTGACGAGTAAAGTCGGGAACAGCCAGAGGTTCGACCGCAAAACTGGAAGCAAGAAGACCGGCCTGGGATAGCAGTACCGGAGACTACCTGCGTGCTGACCTGGGAAAGGCAGCGATAAGAGGAGTCTGTGAGCCGAAGACGTTGTAAGCCGATACTGCTCAGAGTGGCTGTGCGCACAGGTATTAACACTTAAATTATGGAAAGGCAGACGACGTATGATGTTTTTAAGTGCTTTTTAGAAAAGTGGGGAATGAAATTATATTGGAAAAAGAAATTGTCTCCTTTGTTAGAATATGCAGAGCAATTGGGATATTTTAGTGACCCTAGTGAAGTTTTTGAAAGAGAGGAGTGGAAAAAGCTTGGCCATAAATTATGGCTGCAGGCAATTGACGATGACAAAGTTGCTAAAAAACATGAAAAGTCGTGGAAAGCGGTATCTGATCAATTAAATAGACATTATAATGAACGGAAGGTTGCTCAGGAGGCTCATACTCGATTAGCCACGGTAGAACGTGATCCGAACGGGTCTCAACCATTGCATAGAGGATTGGCACTAAGTCAGGAGGTACAGAATGAATTATGAATGCATAGTGCTGCAGCGGTAGCAAATTTGGGTGGGACTGTTCAGGCGGAGGTGGAGAAAAGTCTTGATTTAGGTCAGAGAGAGTCAGCGGAACCGTTTGCACCGCCATTACCCCCGCCATTGTCCCCACCTAAGGAGGAATGCATGAGACGCGAGACTGTGATCGGAGATAGAAATAGTTATTGGCGACAAGTTGCGGAAAATTTGCAGGAAGAAGGAGATGAAGAGGGATTTTGTCGTTTGGTGCGGAAAGATGAATTAGCTTTACCTGTAGTTTACACTCAAGCTGGCCAGGGAAGGATCCATGCAGAGGTTACAAATTTGCCGTGGAAGCTGTTGTCTCAGCTTCGACAGACTGTTTCGCAGTATGGTATTCAATCTGAACCTGCTAGACAGATGTTGGGGTTTATTTGGGAAAATTACAATATGTTGCCTAAGGATTCCTATAATGTAATGAAATTGATCTTGTCCCCCTCAAATTTTATTATTTTTACTGATTTGTGGGAAAAATTGGCACGGCAGGTAGTAGCCGTTCCCAGACAACAAAATGATCCCTTATTTGGAGTAACCGTGGATGAGCTAACTGGGACGGGATGTTATGCTCAAGTAGAAATGCAGGCATTAATTGGACCAGCCAAATTGACCGCGGCAAATGATATAGTAAAGATGTGTATTGAAAAAATAAAAGATGGAACCACATCTACATATTATATGGGTATCAAACAGGGAAAAAATGAGAACTTAGACAGTTTTGTCGATAAGTTGTTGGTGGCTATGAGAGCTGCGCAAGTGTCTAATGACATACAGGAAGGGATACTTAAGCAGTGGGTAACTCAGAACGGCAATCCTCAGACACAGCAGTTAATTGCCACATTGGGACCTACTTGGACTATCTCTGAGTTATTGCAAAAAGCCCAGAGCATGCCAACTGGTCCAATGGCAATGTTGGCGGAGGCAGTTAAAAGTCTTGGAGCAGGGTTGGAAAGGCAGGCGCAAGCTTTAGAGTCGGGATTGCAGCGTCAAGGGGAATCCATTGTTAATGCAAATAGCCAAGTTATGGCTGCCTTAATGCCTTTGCGCCAGTCTAGAAAACAAGGAAAGCCGATGTCCCGAGGGCTTCAATGTTTCCGATGCGGGCAAGTTGGCCACGTTAGAAGGAACTGCAGAATGGACAGAGTATGGTGTCCTCAATGCCAAGCAGATACTCATAATGCTTCAGCCTGCCGTACTCAGAAGTCGGGAAAGTGCCAGCGGAGCGCGGGGGGGCGCCGCGCTGCGACACAAGTAACAGCTCAGGTTTCAACCGACACACCCCTTCAGCAGTCTCAACAAGCTGGAGTGTTCAACAATTGCAGCCAGCAACCCCCGGAAGCCTCGGCCTGGACTTGGCAACCTCAGTAGAAACTAAACTGTTAGATAAAAAACCTTGTAAAGTGTCTACGGGTGTGTATGGCCCAGTGAAAATTCACGGTCAGGCCATGGGCTGTTTATTGATAGGTCGCTCCTCTGCAACAATGATGGGACTAAAAGTGGCGACAGGGCTAATTGATAAAGACTATCAGGGTGAAATTAAGATTATGGTTTCCACTCAGTTTCCACCCCTGGTGATCCCTAAAGAAAGCAAAATAGCTCAGTTGATTCCTTTGCCACATTTCGCAGAAGGTCTTGTGCCTTATAGCCGACAAGTCAGAGGAGATAGAGGCTTTGGATCCTCCACGGCTCCACTGACTATGTTAACTGTACGAATGCATAAGAGACCAGAAATTGAGGTGGAGTTGACGCATGGAACTGAGTCTATAACCATAAAGGGATTACTAGACACTGGTGCTGATACATCTGTAATTTCAAAAGCGGTGTGGCCACCATATTGGCCTACTACAGTGGAAACCTCATCATTAGCAGGTGTTGGAGGAGTACAAATGGCTGAGCTTTCACCACCAATTACAGTTACATGTGACGGTAAATCCATGGTCACTATTTGTTCCATCTTGCCTTTGCCGCCACCAGTGCAGATGTTAGTAGGAAGAAATATTCTCACCCAATTGGGTGCTGTGTTGACCACAAAGACTGAAACAAAAAACGTGTAATTGTGGTCACTGCATGGACTTTCCCGATCCCACTACAGTGGCATTCGGATGAGCCAGTGTGGATCGAGCAATGGCCGCTAAAACAGGAAAGTCTGCAGGCTGCTCACGAGCTAGTAAAGGAGCAGCTACAACAAGGTCATCTAAAGCTGTCAACTAGCCCATGGAACACTCCTATATTTGTAATTAAGAAAAAATCAGGCAAATATCGTTTGTTACATGATTTAAGGGCTGTTAATGATCAAATGGTTGCTATGGGAGCATTGCAACCTGGTTTGCCTGCTGCATCAATGTTACCTGAAGGATGGGACTTATTGGTAGTGGATTTAAAAGACTGTTTTTTCACCATCCATCTTCACCCACAGGACACATGTAGGTTTGCCTTTACGTTGCCATCAATTAATCGACAAGCTCCTGCTGATCGTTTTGAATGGACTGTGTTACCTCAGGGCATGAAGAACTCACCAACATTGTGTCAATTATATGTAGGAGCAGCACTACAGCCTTTGCGAGATTGATGATCAACTGAGAAAGTAATTATTTATCACTATATGGATGACATATTGTTTTGTCAAAATAGCCCGTGGTCAACAGAACAAATAAGTCAAATAGCAGTCCAGCTGAAAAAAGCGGGATTAACAATTGCAGAGGAGAAGATCCAGCGGTCTACGCCAATAAAATATCTAGGTTGGAAGATCACAGAACAACATATTAGTCCACAAAAGCTGCAATTGGCAACGAAATTAGAAACATTGAATGATGCTCAAAAATTTATGGGTGATGTACAATGGTTACGACCCGTGGTTGGTATTACTAATGATATGTTAGAACCATTAAAACCTTTGTTAAAAGGTACTGACCCGGCACAACCAGTTACAATCTTAGCAGATCACCATGAAGCGATTCAGCAAATAGCGCATCATATTACGTCGCATTGTGTGTCCCGACGAGATCCTGATTCACCTATTGATGTTACTGTTTTGTATGGTCAACAGCATCTATGTGGAGCTCTTACACAATTTTTAAAGAAAACGGGGGAGACCAGGGTATTAGAATGGGTATTCCCACCCTTACAACCCAGAACCACAATTCAACAAAAAAATTTTGATTTTGGCAGAATTGATAAAAACTTGTCGTCAAAGAATATGTAGTATTAGCGGTTGTGAACCACATTGTATTTATGTGCCTATTGCAAAAGCAGATTTAGAGTGGTATATGCAGAATTGTGATGCACTTGCCAGTGCCTGTTTAACTAGTGGGGCATCAATTGTAATTACACCATTAAAGGATAAGGTTTTAACATGGATGGCAAACTATAATTGGATTGTAAAACCAAAATTGTCAACAACTCCATTAGCAGATGCCGTTACGGTATTTACTGATGCAGGCAAACGATCTCGAAGGGCTGTGGGCACCTGGAATGCTGATGGCAAGTGGCACTCAAACTTATTACATGCAGAAGAAAATGACTCCTTGCAAACTTTGGAATTGCGAGCAGTCAGTTGGGCACTGACAAATTGGCTTGATGTACCAATTAATATTGTATCAGATTCTTTGTATGTTGTTGGGATCGTGCAGCGGATAGAAGAATCAATGATAAAACAGGTTTCCAATATTAGGCTTTGGGAATTGTTGTGGGAGCTATGGCGTGCCGTAAAGTGGCGATCTGCGGAGTATTGTATAATACATATAAGGAGCCATAAAATTGATCAGGGTCTAGGTGAGGGTTATGCACGAGCGGATCATTTGGTGTCACTATCAGCACCAGTCTCCAGCTTCGCAAAGGCTAGAGAATCACACGCTCAATTTCATCAAAATGCAAAAGGTCTGGTAAAGGCTTTTGGCGTGTCATTTGCAGACGCTAAGGCTATTGTGCAAGCGTGTCCTATTTGTAACAATATCAATCAAGGACTAGGCTTGGGTCTAGGAGTGAATCCAAAAGGTTTAAGCAGTAATGAAATATGGCAAATGGATGTCATGCATGTAGCTGAGTTTGGTAGACAGAAATATGTGCATGTAACTATCGACACCTATAGCCATATGATATGGGCAACTGCTCAGACTGGTGAAAAATGGAAGGATGTACAGAAACACCTAATGGCATGCTTTGCTGTTATGGGGGTTCCAAAGGTACTGAAAACAGATAATGGGCCCGCGTACAGCAGTCATGGCATGCAATTAGGATGCCAACAGTGGGGAATATCTCACGTTACAGGGATACCTCACTCTCCGACAGGGCAAGCCGTAGTTGAGAGAGCAAACCAGACATTAAAACAGTATCTGCAAAAGCATAAGACAGGTAGTCCTGCTGAACGGCTGAGTATGGTGTTGTTTGTATTAAATCATTTATGCATTTTTGGGGATGAAAATATTCCACCAATTGTAAAACATCAAGGTGGAACATCTGTGTGACCTGTTGACATGAAGGTGTTGTATAAGGACCCACAGACTGGAGAATGGCATGGGCCGGTAGATGTGTTATTTATTGGAAGAGGCTATTTTTGTGTTTCTACAGGGGATGGACTGCGATGGATCCCAAGTCGATGGGTGAAGCCTGCTCCACAATCCACATGAAGATTGTTGTTGTGTTGTTTGTGTATGTCAGATATGTAAGACAGGTCAAGGGTGTTGCACTTAACTCTATTGATGACAGACAAAACCTATGGGTAACATGGTCTAAGCAGACAGGTAACACAGATTTTTGTATTGCTATGGCTTCTGCCACAGATCCATTTCGCACTTGTTTAATTGGAATTCCAGGATACAACGCCTCTGCCTTTGGAAAATTTTCCACTGGAAAATGTAAAGATACTGATTCAGCTGCCCAGTGTGCACTCACCTTGATAAATGGCTTAAATAATAGCTTACCGTGGGACCCTCAAGAGTTGCAATTATTAGGGTCTCAAGCAATTGGCAATACTTCTGGAAATTGGACGCCCACATGCATACAATTTGGCACATTGGAATATCCTGCAAATGCGCCAGATGTATCCACAAAGCAACATTCTTACTTTCCGCAAAGTGGCTATTGTGGATTCAATGATTCTACCACCCATGCGTCCATCATGTATCCGGTAGGGGATAGAATTAAGGAAAACCCGGCAGCTGGGACATATCTTTGGAAAAATGAGTCTGCTTATGCCTTACCCCCTGAAGTATTTTTAATATGTGCTGATAGAGCTTGGCAAGGAATCCCTAAAGGTATTGTGGGCAGCCCTTGTTACTTAGGATCTTTGACATTGTTTGCCCCCTCTTATGCTGGATTACACAACATAATCTCTAATACCAACAATGGAGAAAAGAGAAGCCTTGGCCTTACACCAGACTGTGATGATAATGTTCAATTGTTGAGTACTTCTGCTCGTGTTGCTCTGGCTATATTTGTGCCTGGAGCAGCAGCGGGTAATGCACTTCATGAATTAGAAAAATTAGCATGTTGGACAGAAAAACAGGCCAATGTTACAACAAGAGTGTTAGAGTCTTTATTGCTTGATCAAAATAGTTTAAGACATGCCTTGCTACAAAATCGTGCTGCAATAGACTTTTTAATATTGGCTCAAGGTCATGAATGTGAAGATTCTGAAGGAATGTGTTGCATGAATCTTTCTGACCATAGTCAAAGCATTCATGCGGATTTGGAATATTTGAAGCAACACACTCAGAAAATTCAACAACAGGTAGATCCGTTCCATGATTGGCTTAGTAGTCTTGGGCTATCAGGATGGCTTTTGTCTATTGTTAAGATGGTTTGCTATGTTGGCTTGGATTTATTGTTGTTACTTTTCTCTATTCCTTGTATTTTGCAATGTATTCAAAAAATGATATCTAATGCTATGAACAATTTGGGCGGTTTTGCGGTTGGTAAAGAAAACGGGGAATTGTAGAGGATTGGATTTGGCCTGCACAAGGCATTAGAGGCCCTGCTCATCATTGAGCCAGGGTTACAGTTAAACTCATGCTGCCAGGAAAGTCAGAGAAGCTTGGGGACGGAGCGTCGTAGCTGAAGAGTTCGGGGTGTGGGAAACCGCAAGAGGCAGAGTTTATGTTTAACACTAAACCAATAGTGAGTCAAGCATTTGCAGCCTTTGACCAATGATATTCTGACAAGTAGGTATATTTCGGTATAAATACGATTGATGTTCTAATAAAGTTGGATTTGAGTGATCATATTGGTCCTGTGTCAGCCCCTTCTTGCAACAATATCACCTTTTGGATGGGGTTGAAACCACCTCTCTGTGTGCTCTACATTTTACATTCTTCTTCCTGTCAGTATCAACATCCATGAGCAGTGCTGTTGCAGTCAGTGCATTTCTCAGTGCCGACATCCAACTTGTTACGGCTGCTGCCTCTAACAAACTACACCGTGCTTGCAACTACTTTGGTTTTGCCACTTTGCAAATCCATCTGAGAGCAGCCCTTGCTGGAGGAGAGTGGGACAGATAAATGCTCTGAAGTGGCTGCACAGACCAACAAGACACACGGTGCTTTAGACGTGGCTGTTGATTCACTCCTTCGACTCACGGATTTTTACCCCGTCTTTCTGCGTCACTGGTGTTAATGCCTCTTTCTTTCCCGTTTGTAGGGAACAGTGTACTCTGGCGTCACCAAGAAGATCTTTTGGCAGGAGACGTACCTAAGGAAGGTGAACACGCTAGTTTAATGCTGGAAATGGGCAGTGATATTTTCACCCTTTGAAAGAGCAGGAAGGGCTGAGCAATAACAGATGGTGCTGCCCAATGAATGTACCTACGTATGATCCAGTTGTTGTATGCTGTGCAGACAGAGAGTTCGTATTGCATGTAATCAGAGAGAATGTTGTTGTGGTGCTTGTTGGTGGTGCACTAGAATGAGTAATGCCTACTGGAAATACAAATTGCTGTCCCAGGCTATCATGGGCCCAGAGAGAGACCAGAAAGACAGGTTGGAGTAAGGCAAAATGGTACCAACAATCCGGCCCTTCAACGGCACAAAATTTGGCATTTTTTCCTAGGGGACTGAAGGTCAAGTTGTCTCCAGGCATCTGAGGTGCCTTGCTGGAGGCAGATCCAGCCATGGGACTGGGCTTTTCTAGAAGAAAGTGACTGACTGAAAGCCATCATGCAAGCACGCAAAGTGAATGTCAAGTCTTTTCCCCCAGAGGCAATCAAGGCAAAGCTCCATCTGCTGGGCAGCTGCTCGAACCTCCTCTTTCCTTTTCCTCTCAGGATCTAGCGCCCAAAAGTGAAGGGTGCAGAGCATTTGGGCCAGGGCCCCAAGGAAGGGGAGTTGTAGGGAGAGCTCCTTCATCTTCTGCTGCTTTTGCAGCAGCAACCGCTGCACACTGACAGCAGCTTTGCCCTGCAGACCATGGAGCACAGGCTGCCTATGCCACTGGTGGAGGTACTGAGCACTGAGCTCCATAGTTCTTCCCCAGTTTTTTGTTTCCCTCTTCCTGGTCTCCCCAGGCCGCCTTTTCCCTTTAGGCAAGCTTTGGAGTGAAAGCAGCATCAGGGGCAGCTCTTGGGAGTGGAAACTTCAGCTCTGCTCCTCCCGGTGGCCTGTCTGCTTTGAGTGCTTTCTCTTTGTCCTTAGACAGCTTTGGTTTCTTAGAGCAGGGCTCCAAGGCTGTGGGACCTTCTCTCAGCTCAGGATTTTTCAGCATCCCCACCATTCTGGAGGGGAAAGATTGGGTGTCCGCCGTGCCCCCTTCCAAGCAGTGGAAACCCCAGGCTTCCCAAAAAGCTCTTCTGGCAGATCTGGACCTGAACCAGTGCTGGATGGGGTGGAGGAGGAAACCCAGTTGTTGCCTGTGGTTGGGCAGGAGATAGAGATTCCCCTCTGGCGGGAGTGCAGATGCAGTTGGAAGGGAAGGATACAAGCTGTTTAGGAAGGACAGGCAGGGGAGTCAAGGAGTGACCAGCATCACTGAATCCACATCAAGTAAGCAGCTGGAGTGCATGGAGCTTCCTTCTCCAGGTGAGAGAGGAGCCCATGAGGAGAGGTGCTATGGTGGACCTTCGTTAGCATTATTACCATTTCTAGGAAAATTTTCCCTTCTGCCTATGCACCCTCTGCTCTGCCATCCTAAAGAGGTACAAGCCAAGCTCCCACAGGCCCACTTCTCATGCCTGACGAGCTGGTATCCTGTTCCTCATGCATGTTAACTGCAGTGCTCAGCCTGCTTCTCTGCAGACCTTTGTGAGCACGCACCAAGTCCCACAGCCTGTGTTACTGCTGAAGCTATTAAGCAGTAATGGTGCCAAGAGAAGTCCCTGAGGAGCACCACTTTTCACCAATTTGCACTTGGACATTCCGCCATCAACCACTACCCTCTCTACTGTTCCACTCCCCTCCCATATGTGCACTGAAGGGTGTTGTAGGGTGACCCTGTTGAAGACCTTAGGGAAGTCAAAAGAGATGACATCTGTAAGTCTTCTATTTTGACAAAATGCCCGCTTTCAGCGACAGCACTAAAACAGACCCTGCCATGGACAGACCCCATGAGGCCACCAGGACCGAGAGACAGCAGCAGCAATCCATATGGGGGTGTCACAATGCAACCAAGAGCACAGCCATGTCCACGAGCCGAGGGGCCAGCCCCAAAGCAGCCAGTCCCCATCTCATGGGCTGAGATCTCCAGCATCAAAGTGGCCCTGGGTCAGGTCAGCCGATTTTCGGCTGGTGAGTGGGCTTCTGGGGGTCCTCTGTCAGGTTTGTAAAGGGAGCCCCTGGGAGCCCCGTGCTGCCGGCTGGGTGTGTCCTTTGGGGGTGTCGGGGCTGTTGTTCCTGGTGACAGCGGTGAGCGGGTGGGTGCTGGGTGCTGGGCGTGGCTGTGAGGTCACAATGAGGGGAAGCAATAAAAGGTGCCAGCGGGCAGCTCTGCCCCAGTTCAGCTTCGACCAGCGGTGAGTGCGCAGGCAGGGGGTGGCAGGGCTGGGTGAGAGCCGGGGCAGAAAGGCGGCCCCCGGGGGGTGGGTTTTCGCCCTGCGGCCACCGCCAGGGCTGGGCACAGGCCTTGCTGCCTGCCAGCTGCCTCCGCCCCTCTCCTACCTGCCCACAGCTCTCTGCTCCCTCTCTTCCTCCCTGCCAGCCCCACTGAAGCCCTTCTCTCCCTCCTCCTGCAGGCCATGGCAGCCATACAGCTCTTTGCCCTGGTTGTGTTGAGCCTAATCCAGCGCCCACAGATGGTGGGTGATGGCTTTAATGAGGAGACACGTGTGCGCATGCAGCAGCGCGAGGAGATGCTCAGGTGGCACATGACTCGGCTGCTGAAGGAGGTGGAGGAGCTGGAGAAGAAGACGCAGGGGCAAACCAGCTCGCAGCTCGGGACCCAGGAGCAGAGCACGTGGGGGGCAAGACTGCTCTTTGCAGTCTTGCAGTACTGCCGCTTCTCAGTCCTTGGTGCAGTACTGATCGTGCTCTTCATTCTCCGGTGGTGGCTGAAGAAGAGGACCTCTGAGCCAGATGCCACCAGGAATGCACGATTCCAACGAAGAAAGTGGAAATTAGTCATCTTGCTGTTCTTTATCTGGTGGTGGCTGAAGAAGAGGACCGCAAGGCTACTTAACGCAAGGAGAGAGGGGCCACAACGACCCCGTGCAAGGCGATAAAGCTGGGCAAGAGCGGCTGGAAGGCCCCTGAAGGTGTCACCCAGCTGGGTGACAGACAGGGCCTGGCACGGGAGAGGAGTGGCTGTACTGGGGACAGATGGGGGACCTGTGACCAGCTGGAGGGCCCCACCCCATTCCATCGTTTTCCTCCACTAACCCACCACCATCTTGCACTGGGCCCCGTCCAGGATTGGAATGCCACCTTGAACAAGAAACGCCCCAGACAGTGGGAATCCTGGGGGAGACTTTCTCTCTTAGTCTTCCCTTTCTTCCCCACTGTCTTACTCTTTTTTTTTTTTTTTCTTTCCTTGTATCTTCTCCTTTTCCTCTGTCTTTTGCCTGGCAACCTACTTGTTACTTTTATAGGCTTCTATCACTTTGCTTGTGATAGAAGAAAATTTTCAAATAAATGTTTGGGCTTGCACCTGACCCTTGCTGGCTGGACTTTCTTCTGGCAGAAATAAAACCAAAACAATAATTTAATGTTACTTTGAACCAAAACACTATTTCCTGCTGAAATAGTACAGTAGAGGCTGTACAAGTGTCTCCGGTAAACCCAACTGCTCTCATTGACAGCTCCCACAAACTCTGCTTACGGGGGGGGTGTGTGATCAGCAGTTCATAGGAGGTGGTTCTCCCCTCTATTCCACTGGACCCCACCCAGAATGCTGCTTCCAGTTTTAGAAGCCCCCAACACAAGGGGGGGCTCTTGGAGTGAGGCCAGAGGGGGGACAGAGGGCTGTGTCCCCCCCTGTCAGCAGAGGGCTGGAGCACCTCTCCTGTGAAGACAGGAAGAAAGGGGTTGGTTTTTTCAGTTGGGAGAAAAGGAGGCTCTGGGGAGATGTCAGAGTATCCTTGCAGTACCTGAAAGGGGGGCCGATAAGAAAGGGGGAACAGGAAGTTTTAGAAGGGCCTGTAGGAGGCAAGAGAAGGTTCAATGGCTTTAAATAGAAGACGGGAGGTTTAGGTTAGATATTAGGAAGAGATTTGTAGCTCTGAGGGTACTGAGTCACAGGCTCAGGTTCCCCAGGGAGGGCTGTGGATGCTCCCTCCCTGGAAGAGTTTGACGCCACGTTGGAAATAGGAGCTTGGAGCAACCTGGTCTGGTGGGAGGTGTCCCTGCCCATGCAAGGGGGTTGGAACTGGGTGATCTTGAAGGCCCCTTCCAACCAAAACCCTTCTACAATTTCATGGATCTCTGAGCAAGGATAACAATTCACAGAGTCACAGAACAGCATATTGGAAGGAACCTCAAGGATCATTCCTTCAGAGCTTTCTAGGCCAAAGCATGCTCCCAGGAGATGGCCCAGCAGCCTGCCCAGCCGAATCCTGAAAGCGTCCAGCGCTGGCGAATGCAGCTCTGCCCGGGGAGATTCCGAGGCGGCACATGTGCGGGACACTGGCAGTCCCCGAGGGCCGCGGCTCCGGGCACACGGCGCTTTTCCTCCGGCACAGAAGCGCTGGAGCAGCGCAGAGAACCCGGGGCCCGGCAGCTCTGGCAGGAGCCGCCGATGAGACCGTCCGGTTGCCAGGCAACTCAGACACAGCGTTTGGTCAGACAGGACATTTCTTGGTAACTCTGCAGAGAGTAAAGCTGCCAGCAGGAGGGAGGGAGGCCGGGTGCTGCCCGAGCTCTGTGGGCAGTAACACACACGGGCCTCTGCCTGCTCAGTGGTCAGGAAGGTGTCAGAGTCGCTGAGCTGAACCTGACTCTTCTCCACCTGACAGCTCTTAAGGAGCAGAGAATGAAAAGCAGCGTGAGGACAACAGCAAGTGCCCAGAACGGCCAGCGCATGACGTCCTCAGTGTCCAGGGAGCTGCCAGCAGAGAGGGGGTCAAGGAGGCTGGCAGCCTGATTTTGCCCCAGCTCCTCCTCAGGATGGTGCAGGAAGCACAGCATGTCCTCCACCAGCTCCTCCCCCTGGCAAGTGCACTCCAGCTCCACCAGCACCTGGCATTTCCTCACCAGCATCTCCTCTTCCCTGCTCATCTCTCGACGGAAGGAGGGTCCACAGGGGATCTCGATGAGCACCAAAAAAGCTCTCAACAGTAGGAACTCTGTGTCCTTTCTCTGGTAGATTCCTCTGGTAGCTCTGCCCCCTTGGCTGAGGAGATTCTCCAGCTGGTCACAGGTCCCCCAGCTGTCCCCAGTACAGCCACTCCTCCCCCGTGACAGCCCCTGTCACCCAGCTGGGTGACACCTTCAGGGACTTTCCAGCCACTCTTCCCCAGCCATATAGCATTGCATGGGGCTGCTGTGGCCCAAGTGCAAAAATCCTGACCACATCTCTCCCACCATCAGACTCTTCTTCTCTTTCTTTCTCAAAAGATGAGGAAAAGGCTGAGGTATTTCACTGGCAATTGGCAACTGGAAGCGCCATCCTGCCATCCAACAAATGGCACATTATGGGGGAGAGGGATTAAGGAGGAAAGAAATGCAGAAAGCAAAATTTTCTTAGAAATGGTAATAATGATGGGATTGGGTTTAGGGACATCAATCGCTATGCATGTGAACCTATGCCTCTGCTGCTGTGTGTGTGCCTGACCTCTTCTTTTTTCGGGTTGCAGCGCTCCTGAGGTTGCAGGAGGTGATCCTTTCATATACCTTTGCCAGCTTTCTTGATCCCTTCTTCCCCCCGAGGTTTTATCCCATGTCCTCTCCCAAGCAGATCCTTCAAGAAGCTGAAGCCTAGCCAGCTTGCTGTGCCCTCTTCTCACTGTCCTGAGGATCTCAAGTCCACCATTCTCTGGTTCCTGCAGGCAAGGCTGCCCTTGAGCTTGGGGAACGCTGCCAGCCCCGTCCTGTTTGTCAGAACAAGGTCCAGCATAGCACCTCTCTTCATGGGCTCCTCTCTCACCTGGAGAAGGAAGCTCCATGCACTCCAGCTGCTCACTGATGTCGATTCAGTGATGCTGGTCACTCCTTGGCTCCCCTGCCTGTCGTTCCTAAACAGCTTGTATCCTTCCCTTCCAACTGCATCTGCACTCTCTTATCTCCTGCCACCCTCAGGCAGCCCACTGGGTTTCCCCTCCACTCCGTCCAGCACTGGTTCAGGTCCAGATCTGCCAGAAGAGTTTTTTGGGAAGCCTGGGATTTCCACTGCTTGCATGGGTGGACACAGCACTCCAGGAGAGGTCCAGTGGAGTAGAGGTGAGAACTGCTGACCACACGTCCTTTGATGCAGCCCAGGATATGCCTGGCTTTCTGGGACGAAAGCAGACCTTGCCTGCTCATGTTTGGCTTCTTGTGAGCCCACAGGAACAAGCCTTTCTCATCCAACCTGTGCTCATCCTCCACCCAACCTGGACTTATCTCCTTTATCATCCTCCTAAGAAATCTGAGGAATCCTTTTCCATCCACCAGCTTGCTTAGAGATGTCTTTGCCAGCAGAGGCATCCCATGGGACCTGTGGTGTTTGACAGGGAGTGTCCCTCTTGCCTGAAGGTCACGAGTAGGTTTTGCAGCAGAGTTTGTGGGAGCTGTCAGTGAGAGCGGTTGGGTTTTGCAGAAGCACTTGTACAGCAACTTGTGTTCCAAATCATCCAGTCTCCCTTTCCGCAGCACAGTTAGCATGGCAGTTGTCCTCCTTGGGGAATCAAAGTCATTTCCGAGTTTAAATTGAGGGAACATCAAAGGTGCTTGGGCAGAAGGGATTCCACAGGTTGTGAGATTTTCCAGGCATTCTGCCTTGCAGAAGGGGTAAATGTGAGGCCATATAAATAGAAGGCCTTAAAAGTATTGCCACAGGATACAGCTTCCTAATATTCCTTGAGCTCCTTTGGGTGCTAAAGACAATCGAGGTCCAAAAGACAGAGAGGTTTGTTCCTAAGGACCCATGAAGGATGGGCAGGATCTCATGAGGTGACCAAGTGATACCATCCAACAAATGGCACATTATGGGGGAGGGGGAGCAAGGAGGAAGAAATGCTGCCTGGAGATCTGCATAGGACTGTCCTACCAGCCCAGGCCATGGAATCCTGCAGGTGGTGATGCTCTCAATCTTTCTCTCTCTCTCTCTGTAAGGAGTGGGATGAATTGAGGTAGTTCTGTTGAAGAGTTAGGAGGCAAGTCTTTAAACTTGAGAAAAAACAGCAGCACCTTGAAAAGGTCCAGGTCAGAGAACTAAATCAGGGGAAAAACACCTTAAACTGTTGATTCTGCTGAGGCAGCAGACAGCAAAGTACAAGGGTGGCAACCACTTGATGGAACTTTCCAGCCAAGTCAGGAGGAGCAACGATTTGCTAGTGGCTGTGGCACAGCAAGAAATGGAGAGCAGAAAAGGAAGAGAGACTCTAACCCCTTGCCCTTTGCCTATGATGGGACACCACCTCTTCTCTGCCACGAGGCCAACGGGACAGCACTGTATCCTTGGGTGCTGACTTCTTTCCTTTCTCCCTCTTCCTAGGGTGGTGCTTTATTTTCCCCTTCGCTCTCTTTTCTCTTCTGCCTCTCTCTCTAGGATTACACTAGCAACTATGGTTTTGCTTCCTTCCAGTTTTCTCTGTGTTCAGCCTCAAAGGTGGAGTTGCACCTGATACTACTGTGTTATCTTGACTT